>NC_133166.1:83310121-83614862 GCF_040802235.1 Manis javanica | reverse complement strand
CAATAAATGGAATAAAAGTTAAGTATGACTATTTTAATTCACTAAAAATGTTTCACCTATTGAAAGGTTTTATTCCTAAAATTCCTTAAGTTTTAGTCCTAAAATTTCCTTTACTATTTGCTGGCATGGGTGATGACTGTTCAGCTAGCTCTTACCTGTATACCCTATATTGTATATTTCTGTCATCTTGTATATTTTAATATTACCCCTAATGTTTGATAATTTTGCTTAGTGGAAGGAGATCAGTATTTTAAAAAGTTCAAACTACTCTTTCTTTCTGTATTCATCCCAGAACTTTTTTCTGCAGTTCTTTTTGTCCAGTTCAAATATAGCAGACTGCTTAATATTGCATTATTTTAGTTAAGAAATTGAAATGACTAGGTAGAAATGGGTTTTCTAAATGAACTGTTTATTTTAATAAATTATATATAGCGGTTAAGAATCATTATTCCTTTGAAACAGATATTTGTGGTAAGCTTCTGATACATAGAATCCACCTCCCCTCCTTATAAGCACTCCTCTCTCTCCCTTTTTCACATTTTGAAAAATTTCAAATGTACAGTAAAAGTAAAAAAAGAAAAAAATCTTTACAATGAACATCCATCACTCAAATTTTACTATGAAGATTTTCCTGTACTTGCTTTATCACATCTGCTCCTCTCTCCTTCCATCCATCCTTTCAGCTTATTTTTGTGATGCATTTCAAAAGCTCAGACATCAGTATTTGTCTGTCTAAATACTTGAACATATATATCATTAGAGATTTGTTTCTCATTCTTCTTGCCTTTTTGGGTAAAATTCACATACAATGAAATGCACAGCTTTTAAATACTTTAAACCAATGCATACACCTATGTAACCCAAGTTCTTACCAAGATGTCAAACATTCCCATCTTCCATCCAGTTTCTTTTTGGCCTGGGTTTTAGCAACCTTGGCTCCCACTTCCCACTGCTATTTCCATGACAGAAGCTGAAGGGTTGGTACAGTAGGGTCACATCTGTGACCTCACTACCAATCAGGTGCTCATCTCTTGAGTTTTCAATGTTAAGCACAGGGTACAGACTGCCCAAACAGAATGTCTGGAGATTCACTGGTGTCACAACAGCAGGACTCAGCCAAGATTTCCCCCAGTCTGACTTCCAAACTTTCCTGTCAGCTAAGCCTATTCCTCACACATTTCATTTGAGCCTGTAAGCAACAAACAACTATTCGGTAAATTTCCTTTTTTCTGGTTAATTGCCGGACTTAGCGTCTGTTGCATGCAACCAAGAAAACCTGGCCCGCTGATTATTAAATACTTCTTTATAAAGAGTGAAATGTTCTCTTGAAACCAAAGGCATTAGAGATCCAGAACACTACAGTAGCCTAAGTGGTACAAGCAGATATCATGTACGGTTTAAGTTGTGCTATTGCTAGTCTGTGACATACCAAGAAAACAGCTCAAATCTTCGAGCATCTCTTCAATAGCAGCTTAAATTGCTTTTTTTTCAAACAGGCATTAAATTATGTAATAAATTAAGATTCCAAAGTAAAGCTTAATTAGGGAGTGAAAGTTAATATAATTCAACTTTCTTTCTGATGCCTTGATTTCCTCATAACATACCCCAGTGAGTACATACTGTTTAAACATATGGAGTGCTTTATGGGAACACCTACGGATATTCAGAGGAATTCACTGACTTCCTGGGGAACAGTTAGTTCTGTTAGTTTTTTTTTTCTCCCAATACTGAGCTCAAATCTGCATCTCTAGCAGCCTCTACCCAGTAACCATGATTCCACCTTCTATTACAACTTCCACTCAGGAGTCCTGCAGGAATCTGAAGACTATTACTGTGCCTCCAATAACCCCCATCCAAGCAAGGATTGTTTCCCCTGTGACAGGATTTTACCAGCCTGAATCCTCCACTCAGCTATATTCCAAGTGTTTTAGTATCACGGAATCCATGACTATGATTTCCTTCTTGTTCATTTTCTACATTTACAGTTTTTTCCACAATACATCTATATTTCCTTTATGAAGACAAAATGACTTTAGAGAAAAAGCCACATTGTAGGAGTCATTAAGGTACTGTCTCTAAAATACTGACAATATGCTTTATGATGAAATTTATAGTCCAATCTGAAAGGAAAAATACCAAAATAGAATCAGCAGAGTAATGAGAAATATGGTTACTTTCTTCTAGTCATGACACTTCCAAATTACTGAACTCAAGTAGAGATCTCTGATCTGAAGGGGCTAATCCAAATCTCTCACTGCAAAGATGAGAAAATTTAGAACTAGAAAGGTCAAAGGAATTGACAAGTTTAAATCGTTAGCCTAGTGGGTTTAACAATGCCATAAAATTAATGTCTTCCATGCTTAAAACCTTTTAAACAGCTTTCCACTGCCTTTGCACAAAGTCCCATTTCCTTCACCTGACATTAAGGCTCTTCACGATCTGGTTCCTACTTTCTTCTCCAGACTAATTTCAAGCCCTTCCCTGCTCCGCTCACCTACATTCTCTGTTCTGTTTATTTAAGTTCTTCGGCTCACCTCTGAGATGCAGAATATACCCGCTCCTCTTCCTGGAACGTTTTCCGCTCACCCTCTTTCTCCTGACTAAATCCCACGCATCTCCCAGATCCTCCCTGATCTCTAACTTGGATTAGTTCTCCTTGTGTGTTTCCATAAAACCTCAGATCCCTGAGTTAGATTAGGTCTCCCCATATGTCCCCATAGGCCTCAGGATACCCTCCCTTCACAGAACTGGTAACCTGTTTTGGGTGAGGATTTGCTCAGTATTTATCTTGCCTGCTAGATCATAAACCCTCCGAAGGGGGGAACCCCTGTGAAGGGAGGAACCCCTGCGAAGGGAGGAACCCCTGCGAAGGGAGGAACGACATCTACCTCGCTCTCTTCTGCAGTCTCAGCAGTAACCCACTACTGGGCACAAAGTACATACTTAACAAATACTCAATTTTGCAAAGGCTTAAATTACCTTTAATTGCCTAGAGTATCTATTACAATGCTGTTAACATGCTACACTACACAGAATTCTTTAGGATTCAAAATTCATATATTACCCTTCACCCTATTATGTTTCATGAACACAATATTCTAGGCAGATCTTTCTGAATCTTGATTCTGTCAACCAATATGATAGATATCCATGTTGGGGCCTCTAAATTTGATAAACATGCTACAAAAAACATATTGCCTTTACATAATTGTCTTTCCTTTAAGAAGCTGTCCAAAGATAATTTTCAGTATAAACCCCTCTGCTCTTCTAAACTACTACTTTCTAGACTATAAAAGTATTTTTTCATTACACTATAAGTAGGTCTTAGCTTTGTTCACAGAATTATTTGAATAAATAGGCTGAAAAATGAGATTCGACACAGATGGCAGCAGTTACATTTGAACAATAACTTTCTCATTAGCCTTCTCCACAATCAGGGAAATTCAAAATAGAACTGTTGAACTGGTTTACTTATTCACTGTAAAGTATGCCTGCTATAGAACAAGTCTGTCTTTCCATGCATAGCACAAAACGTCCAATAGAAAACTTTGAGAATTTGGACAAGCAGGTTTACCTTAATATCCAAATACCCGAAAGCGAATAAAGATCTGGTAATAATAGTGCCAATCACTGTTAGAGCAATCATTCACCTTCAAGATTTATGCTTCAGAAATTAAGAAACTCTAATTATAGATTCAATGTCTAACTTACCACCTTCCTCAGACACTGCTAAAGTGTAGAGCAGTTCAGGATTCTGGTAATCAAAGGGACTAATGGGTGAACTGACTCCCAATGGAGTATGAAGCACAATGCCATGCACTCTGAATAATGATGAAGGGCACTGCCCTGGAGCCAGGGAGTCTCTGCTCAAATTCAGACCTCACTGCTTTCCAGGAACATGTCCTTGAGCTAGTTATTTAATCTATGCTTCAGTATGACCATCTGTATAAGAGCAGCCTAAAAATTTGTACCTACCTCATAGAGTTGTGAAAAATAAATCAGTTTAAAAAGAATGTTTTAAATGAATTAAGTTAAATGAAATTTTTAAATAACAATGTTATTCTTTTGATTCTGGGTCTATTTTAGTACTACTCAGATGAAACCCAGGTTGTAATGCTGAAGGACCTGAGGGCCCTACCCTTTACGGGCCTTACCATGCCAATTCCCTTTCATCTCAGTGTGTGCGTATTCTCATCTCCTACTCCTACTCCAGATCTCCTAATATGAAGTCAGTGCAGGATCAAGAAAGGAAATGAACTCTTGCCCTTTGGAGGGGTAATGAACACACCAAAGGCAAGTTTTCTACAAGCAGCGGAAGACTGACAGTCTGCACGAGCAGATGGGCATGTGCTGGTGTCACAGGCTTCGTCACACCTGTCCCGGCACAGCTGGGCCTAAGCTCCTGAGACCAGATGCAAGCTGAACCCTAGAGTTTGGTCTGAATAAACCACAGGGGAAACTTCTCAGTATGAATTCATAATGATTTTACACAACCTTCAAATATGTTTGATATACAAAAAATTTCTAACTATATAGGCTAAAAGATTGAGTAGGCTGAATGTCTTCCTTTCACTCTGGATGGAATCAGCACTTTCATTTTACATTTTACACATTTGACCTGTTTTGGGAGAGTATCTACCATGTTTAGATCTGCAAAGAGTTGAGAAAAAGTCCTCATCTCTTGTTAAATGTCTGTTTACAAATTACTTTTCTCCCCTGGGTCCAGCCTCAATGACTCTTCTTGCATTAAGTGCAGCAGCCAAGCTCCACTTCCATCAATGATCATAAAGAGTGCTTACCTCCCAACTTAATGGATCAAAGTCCATTTTAGGAGAAAAATGAACTTGTGAGTCCAACTAACTCTCAGTCATGCCCCTCTTAGACAAAATATATGCTGAAGTATTCCAGCCTTCCTTCTTACCCTCTCTGTATCTTCCCACCACTGGGAAGGCTGGTCACTGAAAACATTTAATTCTTGTGAACAGTCTTGAGTGCTAAGTGACACCTTGTCTTTCAAATCTCCTTTGGGGAGTTCAAGGCAATGGCAAATTAGACTATATATTTATAGACAGCATTAATACTTTAAATGGAAGATATATTTCCTATCTCTTCCATAAGAAGGAAGCTAAGCAGCCCACATCCAAGAGAAAGCAATTTGTACCTTTTATGCAGAAACAATAAAAATGACCATTTTTCATGAAGGAATCAAACTGATGCATGGGACTGTTAGGTCAGAGGGCACTGCAGAGCTCTTGGGCTTTAAACAAAGGCTGTATCTTAACTATTAAGAGAAATTACACAGATTCTAGCATTTATAAAATATTGTATGGCTTTTAACATTACCTTGGATATATTGAATTCCAAATTATCAAAATCATTGTCACAGTGTATCCACTAGGAGTATTTTAATAGCCAGCTCAATAAATGGATCTGGGACCTTCCTTCTTTCCCCCTTAAAATCTTAGGATGAAATTAAGGAGGGAAAATATTATTCAGAGGTGCCTTAGTGCACTTGTGAAGCAGCAGGATGCATGTGTTCAAACACAGCATTAGTGACTCAGAGATGATATTTTTCAAATCCTTCCCCCAAAGAAAGACAGCCTGGAAAGAATCTGCCACAAACTGTTCCAACAGGCCCTGAAAGTAAAAGACTTGGCTACTAATAATATTTGGATTATTCCACAATTAGACTTCTGAGTATGAATAGTCAGATTCAGCTTTCTGAAACTTAATATCCTTTCAGATATTCAATACAGTTGATAACTGTTTAGATCCTGATTAGAGAAGCTGCCAGATCACAAAAAGGAAAAGCAGCACCTGTAATAGGGTTCCATCTAAAAGGTTTGCAGGAAGACCTTTAAAGAAAACAAAATAAAATGGTTCTTTATGTCTCTATAAATTATTATTTGTTTAAGAGAAAGCCTTCATTGTACAGTCTGACATTAACAATTAGGCTGTGAGTTATGCAGTAATATGTACCAATTTTTCTTCCTGTAAGGAATCACAACAATCTTTTCACAGGTGGCAGTCTCTGGAAACCACTTTGTTTCATTTCTAACCTAATAAACATATTGATTTTCTTTTATTGTTTTAAGGACAATGGGAATTATTGGATGTGGAGAATCTGTGAATGGTAAACTTCAAAATCATTTCTGTGTTTTAGTTTTTATTTATATGTATTTTCTAAATATTGTATGATTAACATATTATTTTAATCATTGATGAGGAAAAAACTTTTTTTTTTTTTTGAGAGGGCATCTCTCATATTTATTGATCAAATGGTTGTTAACAACAATAAAATTCAGTATAGGGGGGGTCAATGCTCAATGTACAATCATTAATTCATCTCAAGTCTAATTCTCGTCAGTCTCCAATCTTCTGAAGCATAACGAACAAGTTCTTAGATGGTGAACGAATTCTTACATAGTGAATAAATTCTTACATGGTGAACAGTACAAGGGCAGTCATCACAGAAACTTTCGGTTTTGATCATGCAATATGACCTATAAACAATCAGGTCAAATATGAATATTCATTTGATTTTTGTACTTGATTTATATGTTGATCCCACATTTCTCCCTTTATTATTATTATTATTATTTTTATTTTTAATAAAATGCTGAAGTGGTAGGTAGATGCAAGATAAAGGTAGAAAACATAGTTTAGTGCTATAAGAGGGCAAATGTAGATGATCAGATGATCAGGTGTGTGCCTATGGACTAAGTATTAATCCAGACTAGACAAGGGCAGCAAAACATCCACGGATGCAGAAGATTTCTCTCAAAGCAGGGGGGGTGAGGTTCTGACCCTCACCTCTGTTGATCCCCAAATTCTCACCTGATGGCCCCCCTGCGACTGTGCCTGTCTTAGGTTGTTCCTCCCTTGAGGAATCTTACCCGTCTCTGGCTAACCAGTCATCTTCCGGGGCCATACAGGGAAATGTAAAGTTGGTAAGTGAGAGAGAAGCCATATTGTTTGCAAAGGTTAGCTTTTTACTTCTTTGCAGATTTATGCCCTGTGGCTTCTATGCCCAGCACTTGTCTCGAGGTATCTTTACCACCTGGAGGAATTATGATACTCGGTAAATTCGATATGAGGCACGAATTCTATTTAAGGGTTGTAATTAGGAAGAAAGAAGAAAAGCTACAGATGTAGCATATGGAAGGAAACATGGGAGGATTGATTATTTCTTTGACATATCTTCTTGTAGAGTACCTTAAGTATGTATAGGTTTTAAACTACTAACTAATTTGCACACACATATTAACATAATAGGAATATGGTGACATAAACAAAGCAAATCTATAATTACCATCCATCTCCAGTGAAGCCAAGAAAACCATTTAGGCACCCTAGGCATTTGTGAAAATTTGTCTATGATATGATGGATATTGTCCAACTGTACTTGAACAGTCTGAGAGAAATCAGACAAATTAAAGCAGCCCATTTCTGGGATCTGTTCACATCCCATATGTTCTTTTAACCGTAGATAGCCTATAGTCATAAGATTTTGGAGTGCTACACCTTGCACCCCTCCCAACTCCTGGTTGAGTTCCAACAGTACAGATCCGGTCAAATTCGTTGTCTCACTGTATGCACATGCCAGCCTAGACATCTCCCTCCTCATTCCTATGGCAAGTCCAGGAGACGGTGGGCTGGATGCAGCCACAACCGCAGCATCGTCCGGATCCCTGTGGAGGCTTTTTGATGATCATCCCCCGGCACAAGTCCTCCAGAGAGTGCTGATGCCGGAAGCTCCTCCTCATATCGTATCTTACTTCATTTTATGGGTATCCAAGCTAGGCCTTGATCTTCTGCATAGAAACAAACAGACCCTTTGCCCACACTTTGACATGCCCTCTATACCACTGTGCAGAACTCATTGGAGGTCAGCACACAGGGACTGCTTTTTTTTTTTTTTTTAATTAAGAGAAAGGAGTATTATCAGAAAAGAATACCTCCATAGCTGATCATCTGACAACCTTTAAGTGATCAACATTAAGGATATTTAAAGCATGCGTTGATCTTTGATTTCCCAATAGTTTTATCCTGTCAAGGAGTAATCCCCCTTTTCTTTCTTTCTTTCTTTTTTTTTTTTTTTTGATTTTTAATCTATACTTACATGAAGAATACTATGTTTACTATGCTCTCCCCTATATCAGGTCAGCGCTAACAACCACATTACGGTTACTGTCCATCAGCTTAGCAAAATGTTGTAGAGTCACTACTTGTCCTCTCTGTGTTGTGCAGCCCACCCTCCCCTTTCTCCCTCCCCCCCATGCATGCTAATCTTAATACCCCCCTTTTTCTTCCCCCCCCCTATCCCTCCCTGCCCACCCATCCTCCCCAGTTCCTTTCCCTTTGGTACCTGTTAGTCCATTTTTGGGTTCTGTAATTCTGCTGCTGTTTTGTTCCTTCAGTTTTTCCTTTGTTCCTATACTCCTCAGATGAGTGAAATCATTTGGTATTTCTCTTTCTCCGCTTGGCTTATTTCACTGAGCATAATACTCTCCAGCTCCATCCATGTTGCTGCAAATGGTTGGATTTTTCCACTTCTTATGGCTGAGTAGTATTCCATTGTGTATATGTACCACATCTTCTTTATCCATTCATCTACCGATGAACATTTAGGTTGCTTCCAATTCTTGGCTATTGTAAATAGTGCTGCGATAAACATAGGGGTGCATCTGTCTTTCTAAAACTTGATTGCTGCGTTCTTAGGGTAAATTCCTAGGAGTGGAATTCCTGGGTCAAATGGTAGGTCTGTTTTGAGCATTTTGATGAACCTCCATACTGCTTTCCACAATGGTTGAACTAATTTACATTCCCACCAGCAGTGTAGGAGGGTTCCCCTTTCTCCACAGCCTCGCCAACATTTGTTGTTGTTTGTCTTTTGGATGGCAGCTATCCTTACTGGTGTGAGGTGATACCTCATTGTAGTTTTAATTTGCATTTCTCTGATAATTAGCGATGTGGAGCATCTTTTCATGTGTCTCTTGGTCATCTGTATTTCTTTTTTAGAGAACTGTCTGTTCAGTTCCTCTGCCCATTTTTTAATTGGGTTATTTGTTTTTTGTTTGTTGAGGCATGTGAGCTCTTTATATATTCTGGACGTCAAGCCTTTATCGGATCTGTCATTTTCAAATATATTCTCCCATACTGTAGGGTTCCTTTTTGTTCTATTGATGGTGTCTTTCGCTGTACAGAAACTTTTCAGCTTAATGTAGTCCCACTTGCTCATTTTTGCTGTTGTTTTCCTTGCCTGGGGAGATATGTTCAAGAAGAGGTCACTCATGTTTATGTCTAAGAGGTTTTTGCCTATGTTTTTTTCCAAGAATTTAATGGTTTCATGACTTACATTTAGGTCTTTGATCCATTTTGAGTTTACCTTTGTATATGGGGTTAGACAATGGTCCAGTTTCATTCTCCTACATGTAGCTGTCCAGTTTTGCCAGCACCATCTGTTGAAGAGACTGTCATTTTGCCATTGTATGTCCATGGCTCCTTTATCAAATATTAATTGACCATATATGTTTGGGTTAATGTCTGGAGTCTCTAATCTGTTCCACTGGTCTGTGGCTCTGTTCTTGTGCCAGTACCAAATTGTCTTGATTACTATGGCTTTGTAGTAGAGCTTGAAGTTGGGGAGTGAGATCCCCCCTACTTTATTCTTCTTTTTCAGGATTGCTTTGGCTATTCGGGGTCTTTGGCGTTTCCATATGAATTTTTGAATTATTTGTTCCAATTCATTGAAGAATGTTGCTGGTAATTTGAGAGGGATTGCATCAAATCTGTATATTGCTTTGGGCAGGATGGCCATTTTGACGATATTAATTCTTCCTAGCCATGACCATGGGATGAGTTTCCATTTATTAGTGTCCCCTTTAATTTCTCTTAAGAGTGACTTGTGGTTTTCAGAGTATAAGTCTTTCACTTCTTTGGTTAGGTTTATTCCTAGGTATTTTATTCTTTTTGATGCAATAGTGAATGGAATTGTTTTCCTGATTTCTCTTTCTATTGATTCATTGTTAGTATATAGGAAAGCTACAGATTTCTGTGTGTTAATTTTGTATCCTGCAACTTTGCTGTATTCCGATATCAGTTCTAGTAGTTTTGGAGTGGAGTCTTTAGGGTTTTTTATGTACAGTATCATGTCATCTGCAAATAGTGACAGTTTAACTTCTTCTTTACCAATCTGGATTCCTTGTATTTCTTTGTTTTGTCTGATTGCCGTGGCTAGGACCTCCAGTACTATGTTAAATAACAGTGGGGAGAGTGGGCATCCCTGTCTGGTTCCCGATCTCAGAGGAAATGCTTTCAGCTTCTCGCTGTTCAGTATAATGCTGGCTGTGGATTTATCATATATGGCCTTTATTATGTTGAGGTACTTGCCCTCTATTCCCATTTTGCTGAGAGTTTTTATCATGAATGGATGTTGAATTTTGTCAAATACTTTTTCAGCATCTATGGAGATGATCATGTGGTTTTTGTCTTTCTTTTTCTTGATGTGGTGGATGATGTTGATGGATTTTCGAATGTTGTACCATCCTTGCATCCCTGGGATGAACCCCACTTGGTTATGCTGTATGATCCTTTTGATATACTGTTGAATTCTGTTTGCTAATATTTTATTGATTATTTTTGCATCTACATTCATCAGGGATATTGGTCTGTAATTTTCTTTTTTGGTGGGGTCTTTGCCTGGTTTTGGTATTAGGGTGATGTTGGCTTCATAGAATGAGTTTGGGAGTATTCCCTCTTCTTCTATTTTTTGGAACACTTTAAGGAGAATGGGTATTATGTCTTCTCTGTGTGTCTGATAAAATTCCGAGGTAAATCCGTTCAGCCCCGGGGTTTTGTTCATGGGTAGTTTTTTGATTACCGTTTCAATTTCTTTGCTCGTAATTGGTTTGTTTAACTTTTGTGTTTCTTCCTTGGTCAGTCTTGGGAGGTTGTATTTTTCTAGGAAGTTGTCCATTTCTTCTAGGTTTTCCAGCTTGTTGGCATATAGGTTTTCATAGTAGTCTTTAATAATTCTTTGTATTTCTGTGGAGTCTGTAGTGATTTTTCCATTCTCATTTCTGATTATGTTGATTTGTGTTGATTCTCTTTTTCTCTTAATAAGTTGGGCTAGAGGCTTATCTATTTTGTTCATTTTCTCAAAGAACCAGCTCTTGGTTTCGTTGATTTTTGCTACTGTTTTATTTTTCTCAATTTTGCTTATTTCTTCTCTGATCTTTATTATGTCCCTCCTTCTGCTGACTTTAGGCCTCATTTGTTCTTCTTTTTCCAGTTTTGATAATTGTGATGTTAGACTATTCATTTGGGATTGTTCTTCCTTCTTCAAGTGTGCCTGGATTGCTATATACTTTCCTCTTAAGACTGCTTTCGCTGCGTCCCACAGAAGTTGGGGCTTAGTGTTGTTGTTGTCATTTGTTTCTATATATTCCTTGATCTCTATTTTGATTTGTTCATTGATCCATTGATTATTTAGTAGCATGTTGTTAAGCCTCCATGTGTTTGTGAGCCTTTTTGTTTTCTTTGTAGAATTTATTTCTACTTTTATACCTTTGTGGTCTGAAAAATTGGTTGGTAGAATTTCAATATTTTGGAGTTTACTGAGGCTCTTTTTGTGAGCTAGTATGTGGTCTATTCTGGAGAATGTTCCATGTGCACTTGAGAAGAATGTATATCCTGTTGCTTTTGGATGTAGAGTTCTATAGATGTCTATTAGGTCCATCTGTTCTAGGGTGCTGTTCAGTGCCTCTGTGTCCTTACTTATTTTCTGCCCGGTGGATCTATCCTTTGGAGTGAGTGGTGTGTTGAAGTCTCCTAAAATGAATGCACTGCAGTCTATTTCCCTCTTTAGTTCTGTTAGTATTTGCTTCACATATGCTGGTGCTCCTGTATTGGGTGCATATATATTTAGAATGGTTATATCCTCTTGTTGGACTGAGCCCTTTATCATTATGTAGTGTCCTTCTTTATCTCTTGTTACTTTCTTTGTTTTGAAGTCTATTTTGTCTGATATTAGTACTGCAACCCCTGCTTTCTTCTCACTGTTGTTTGCCTGAAGTATGTTTTTCCATCCCTTGACTTTTAGTCTATGCTTATCTTTGGGTTTAAGGTGAGTTTCTTGTAAGCAGCATATAGATGGGCTTTGCTTTTTTATCCATTCTATTACTCTGTGTCTTTTGATTGGTGCATTAAGTCCATTTACATTTAGGGTGACTATTGAGAGATATGCACTTATTGCCATTGCAGGCTTTAGATTCATGGTTACCAAAGGTTCAAGGTTAGCTTCTTTAGTATCTTACTGCCTAACTTAGCTCGCTTATTGAGCTGTTATATACACTGTCTGGAGATTCTTTTCTTCTCTCCCTTCTTATTCCTCCTCCTCCATTCTTCATATGTTGTGTGTTTTGTTCTGTGCTCTTTTTAGGAGTGCTCCCATCTAGAGCAGTCCCTGTTGGATGCCCTGTAGAGGTGGTTTGTGGGAAGCAAAATCCCTCAGCTTTTGCTTGTCTGGGAATTGTTTAATCCCACCATCATATTTAAATGATAGTCGTGCTGGATACAGTATCCTTGGTTCAAGGCCCTTCTGTTTAATTGCATTAAGTATATCATGCCATTCTCTTCTGGCCTGTAGGGTTTCTGTCGAGAACTCTGATGTTAGCCTGATGGGTTTTCCTTTATAGGTGACCTTTTTCTCTCTAGCTGCCTTTAAAACTCTTTCCTTGTCCTTGATCCTTGCCATTTTAATTACTATGTGTCTTGGTGTTGTCCTCCTTGGATCCTTTCTGTTGGGGTTCTGTGTAATTCCATGGTCTGTTCGATTATTTCCTCCCCCAGTTTGGGGAAGTTTTCAGCAATTATTTCTTCAAAGAGACTTTCTATCCCTTTTCCTCTTTCTTCTTCTTCTGGTATCCCTATAATACGAATATTATTCCTTTTGGCTTGGTCACATAGTTCTCTTAGTGTTGTTTCGTTCCTGGAGATCCTTTTATCTCTCTCTATGTCAGCTTCTATACGTTCCTGTTCTCTGGCTTCTATTCCTTCAATGGACTCTTGCATCTTATCCATTCTGCTTATAAATCCTTCCAGGGATTGTTTCACTTCTGTGATCTCCTTCCTGACATCTGTGATCTCCCTCCGGACTTCATCCCACTGCTCTTGCATTTTTCTCTGCATCTCATCCCATTGCTCTTGCATTTTTCTCTGCATCTCTGTCAGCATGTTCATGATTTTTATTTTGAATTCTTTTTCAGGAGAACTGGTTAGGTCTGTCTCCTTCTCAGGTGTTGTCTCTGTGATCTTTGTCTGCCTGTAGTTTTGTCTTTTCATGGTGATAGAGATAGTGTGCAGAGCTGGTACAAGTGACCGCTGGAAGAGCTTCCCTTCTTGTTGGTTTGTGGCCTTCCTCACCTGGGAGAATAGCGACCTCTAGTGGCTTGTGCTGGGCAGCTGTGCGCAGACAGGGCTTCTGCTTCCTGCCCAGTTGCTTTGGGGTTTATCTCCGCTGTTGCTGTGGGCGTGGCCTGGCTGGGGCTGTTCCTCCAAAATGGTGGAGCCCCGTTGGAGGGGGAGCGGCTGGGAGGCTATTTTTCTCCGTAAGGGGCCTCTGTGCTCCCTGCTGCCCAGGGGGTTAGAGTGCCCAGAGATCCCCAGATTCCCTGCCTCTGGTCTAAGTGACCTGTCCTGCCCCTTTAAGACTTCCAAAAAGCACTCTCCAAACCAAAACAACAACAGCAACAATGAGAGAGGGAACAGAAAAAAAAAAAAAAAAAAAAAAAAGGAAAAAACACTTGATTTTTTTTTTTTGTCCTCAGGCCCCGGTCCCAGGCACCCGCTCACTGGTCCTGCTGCCCTGCCTCCCTAGCACCAGGGTCCCTGTCCCTTCAAGGTTTCCAAAAAGCACCCACCCACTGGTCCCGCAGGGAAAAACGTGCGATATTCTTTGTCCTCATGCGCCGGTCCCAGGCACCCACTCACCAGTCCCGCCGCCCTGCCTCCCTAGCACCAGGATCCCTGTCCCTTTAAGGGTTCCAAAAAGCACTCGCCAAAAAGAGAAAAAAAAAGGCGAAAAACGCGCGATTTCGTTCGTCCTCAGGTGCCGGTCTCAGGCACCCGCCCACCGGTCCCGCAGGGAAAAACACGGGATATTCTTTGTCCTCAGGCGCCGGTCCCAGGCACCCTCTCACCAGTCCCACCGCCCTGCCTCCCTAGCACCAGGGTCCCTGTCCCTTTAAGGCTTCCAAAAAGCACTCGCCAAAAAGAGGGAAAAAAAGGGGAAAAACGCGCAATTTCCTCCATCCTCAAGTGCCAGTCTCAGGCACCCACCCATCGGTCCCGCAGGGAAAAACGCGGGATATTCTTTGTCCTCAGGCACCGGTCCCAGGCACCCGCTCACCAGCCTTGCCGCCCTGCCTCCCTAGCACCGGGGTCCCTGTCCCTTTAAGGCTTCCAAAAAGCACTCGCCAAAAAGAGAAAAAAAAAGGGGAAAAACGCGCGATTTCCTCCGTCCTCAATTGCTGGTCCCAGGCACCCGCTCACTGGTCCTGCCACCCTGCCTCCCTAGCAACGGGGTCCCTTTAAGGCTTCCAAAAACCACTCGCCAAAAAAAAAAAAAAAAAAAACCGCTCCGGTTTCTTTCCACCCGCTGGGAGCTGGGGGGAGGGGCACTCGTGTCCCGCCGGGCCGGGGCTTGTATCTTACCCCCTTCGCAAGGCACTGGGTTCTTGCAGGTGTGGATGTGGTCTGGATGTTGTCCTGTGTCCTGTGGTCTCTATTTTAGGAAGATTTTTCTTTGTTATATTTTCATAGCTCTATGTGTTTTTGGGAGGAGATTTCCACTGCTCTACTCACGCCGCCATCTTGGCTCCGCCTCTCGGAAAAAACTTTTAAATTACAAGAAGACCTTTAGAAAATGGACCTATTTGGCAAGCTTCATTTTAAGGAAACAGATACAGTTCATCTTTCTGTAATATGTATTTGTCAACTTTATTACATCATTTCCTTACTCAAAATCTTCATCTATAGAATGAAAAATGTAAATTCCTTAGCAATACACTCAAAACCTTTCATGACCAGCTCCCACTCTCTTACCACTTTCTGGTCTTGCTCCCAAATTCTAGCCAGATGGAATAAGATGAAATGCCCAGACACACTACCTCTCTTACTGCTCTGTGCCTCTGAAAATGCTGTTCCTTCTATCTAAAACATCTTTTCCCCCACCTGAAAAATCCCTCTTTCTTTCTTTAGAATTCTGCTCAGAAATCCACCTCTTAATGGGAACAGATATAGATTGCTGGTTGGAAAAATGATACATCCTTTAAGAAGAGCAATTCGGCCCACCTATTGAAATTACAAATTACTATACCCTTCAACCCAGAAATTCCACTCCTAGCAATTTAACCTACACATATACACGCACATCTGTGAAATGGTGAGATTATTCACCACACCACTGTTTGAAGCAGCAAAATACTGGACACAACCCTATATACACATACACTTGGAGTTGGCTGAACATATTATAGAAATCCATTCATGAAATGCTATGCAGCTGTCAAATGAACAAGGAATCCTTGATGCACCGACATAGAAAATTCTCCAAAAAATACAGGCAGATCTCATTTTCTCATGCTTCACTTTATTGTGCTTTGCAGAAAACTGCAATTTTTCACAAATTAAAGATCTGTGGCAATCCTGAATCTAGCAAATCTACTGGCACCATTTTTTCACCAGCATTTGCTTGCAAGTCTCTGTCACATGTAGTAATTCTTACAATATTAACCTTTTCCATTATTATTATATTTGTTTTGGTGATCTGTGATTAGCGATAACAACTTATGGAAAGCTCAGAGGATGCTTAGCATTTTTAGCAATGAAGTATTTTTTAATTCAGGTATGTAGATTGTTTTTTTTAGACATAATGCTATTGCTCACTTAAAATACTACAGTATAGTATAAACATAACTTTTATATGCAGTGAGAAACTAAAAATTCATTTGACTCGCTTTATTGTGATACTCTCTCTTTTGCAGTGGTCTGGAACCAAATTCACAATACCTCTAGGTATGCTTATACTATAAGAAAAGCAAAGCACATAAATGGGACACTAAAAGTTCTGGAAAAAGAGAGAGGAAGAATACATACAAATTTGCTTATATTTGCATAAAATATTTCTAGAAGAGTGCCTCTAAAAAACCAGTAACATCACTGGGACAAAGCAATGTATTTATCTGATACCATCTTATATTTGTTGAGATTTTAAAGCCATGTGAATATACTACTTATTCAAAGTAAAAGTTTAAGAAGAAAAAAGTTAAAAAAAAGTGTCTACACCTTTATGAAAATATCTGTATCTCCCACAGTCTCCTTCATCATTTCCTTTTCATTTATTAGAACCTTTACTGACCATGGATACTATGTGCCAGTTGCTATGGTAGGTAGAAAATAAAAACAACCTGCAAGGAAAGTGAATCTCAATGTACAACTCAGAAAAGCAGAGAGACCATCTCATTTCGGTGAGTGCCCAGTATAGAAGGATATGACAGTGCACAGAGGAAGTGCAGGCATCGTACACATGTGTCGTAGCGTTCACACTGCTGGTTCACAGTAACTGTTTACTTGGCTGCCTCCCAAACTAGACTGTCACTCTGAGGATACCTCAAAGGTTAACACAGTGCTGATTACAAATTTATAATATGTGTGGTGATGGATGTTAAGCAGACTTGTTTTTGTTTTATATTTTGCATTGTGTACATACACTGAGTCACGTTGAACACCTGAATCTAAACGGAGGTTATATATCAAATATAAGGATTTTAAAAAAATCTAGTGTCTCTCTATTTTGGTAACTGTATTTCAATATAATTGGTTTCCTTGATAATTTTGTGTATTGTATGCATTTAAGAAGTTGTCTGATATTGATATCCATGGACTTGACTAATCTCCCAAAGAAGTCCATGATCCCAAAACTGTTAAAAATCCCTGGGCTATAACATAAAAAGATGGATCAGGATGGAATAACAATGCTGGCATACCACAGATTTCACTGAAGAAAAGAGATTTATGTTTTTAATCACCTTTGGGAGGGATGAGAAAGAAAAATGCCATTTCACTTCAAAGTTTCAAGTAAAATGAAAAAAAGTGTTCGGTAAGTTTGTATTTCCGATCAGGTTTCATTGTGTTTTAATTGAGTATATGTCATTTTCTGATGAAAAATCTGTGGATATACAGTTTTTGTGAATATAAACTAGGTACACTGTTGAGAAACATAGTGTTCAGTTATTTTAGACAGCTAACGTAACAATAACAATCACATGAAGGGTCAGTCAATTATTATATATGTGGTAGATGACTGTTCAGCAAATAATCACTTTCCCACCTCCAACCTCTATGGTGAAGTATACCTTCCTGCCCCACTATGCTGGAAGTGGCCTTTTGATTTGCTCTGGCCAGTGGAACATGGACAGAAATCAAAGTGTGCTAGTTCTAAGCCTAAGCCTTTAAGAAACATCAAATGTTTTCTGCTGACCCCTCTGGGAACTCCTAGACTCTGCCATGAGAAGATATGCTCCAGAGAGCCTACTGATCACAGAAGAATAAGAGGTGTGGAACACATCAGACTGAATCTGGATCCTGGAACTAAATAAGGGTCCAGCTATACCCAGCTATGACCAGCCAAGATCAGCCAAAGTCTAGCCACCCAAAGGATTCATAAGGCAAAGAAAAATGCTAACTGTTATTTGCCACTGAGATCTGTGGTTGTCTGCTATGCAATATCTGACTAAGAAAATATGATAAAAGTAATCTTTAAAAACCTTGCCTGATTAACTAATTCTCTCAAATCCCTCTATAAAGAAATTTGATACCCTGGGCATACTGAAGTCTTGTGGCTATTAGGTTATTTCCAAAACTGAGTTTATGCTTTAAAAAGAGTTAACTGCATTTGTTCTAAAACATGTTTATGTTCATAATAAAATGAATGTGAAAAAAAAGCTGAATTGCTATTTCTATAAAACTAAGTTGAGTGATTTGGGAAGATCTGGCAAAGAGGAGTGGTTAAATATAAAAGTCACTGTCACATTAAATGGTGGCAATGCTACCATCAAAAGATATAAAAACAGTTATAAAAGAACTCTGAAAGTCTTCATTAAAATGCTTCTTAAATTTATTTATTACCCTTCTTAAGGAAACTGAAATGAGAAGTATCATGTATTTCAGAATTCCTATTCAAAGGGCATTAAGGGCCCTATAACATATTGATAATGAATACATATTTATGTTTTAAGTCAAAATAAATATTTCAGTTAGTATGTACTATTTTTTATGCTTTGTCTCCTGAGCCAACGTTTTCTATTAACCAACCAACTGCAATCCTGACTTAGTGAGGTAAGAGGGCTCTTCAGGATTTCAGCCTCTTAGAAATCCTACTGTGGGTGTTACAATAATCGGGACTTGGTATTATTTTATATTTGCTGCAAATCCTGTTTAAAGCCAGCTTGTGGACCTTGTATTCAGTATGAATTCTACAATTTGATTTCATACTGAGCTTGAGCACTGCTGAGTTTTTGATCTAGTATCTCTAATAATTTAACTATCATTTTAAGTCTCTGTTAATTAAGCCTAAAATCTGGCTCATTATATTTTTAAAATATAAGGATATCATGTCAGAAGTAAAATCAGGCTCCTTTTTCTGGCTTACAAAGCCCTATACCATCACCTGTCCCCTAATTTCTTGCCCAGCCTCATTTCTTACCACTGTCTACTGGTTCATGGTGTTCCATACCATGATACCACACTGACCCTCCTGTTTTACAAATATGTCAAGCTCTTTGCCACTTCAGGGACATCCTCTCAGTTTTCCTTTACCTAAGCTCTTCTTTTCCTGATTTTCCCATGGATGTCAATCAGATCTGAAATGAGACCAATGAGGCCCCTACTGACTACCCAAAATTAAGCCACCAATTCATCATTTCTGATTATATCACTCCGTTTTAGGACTCTGCAAAATACTTATCACTAACTGGTAAGTGATATCATTACCTATAATTTGTAACTTACTTCTCCAAGTAGTATAAAATTCACAGTTGATACACGTTTTTCTTGTTCACACCTAGATTCTTAAGGCCAAAAATATAGCATAGGACATAATAGCAGATCAATGAATATCTCTGTTCGATTATTAAATGGCATACAAACATGGGAGTTAAAACAAGCACCCAAAAATAAGATTTCTCAACCAACATAGACAAGCTATGGTTTTAAAAAACAAAGAAATAAAAATTTAACATACGTCTTATGTCAACTGTCCCTACACTTTCCCTAAAAAGATACTTTGAAAAGTATTGACTTACAAATCAACCCCACCCCAGTATCAAGTATAGAAATATTATGTTTCAACAATCTGAAACAGGATTAAATTCAGAGAAGTTCTAATTATTGTCACAGAAGCTAGTTCAATAATTTCATATTTATTAGCAAAACAACCTAAATAATTTTTGGATGATATATGTATTTATAATCTTGCCCAGAGTTTATCTCTTTTTCTTTCAAGATTTTGTGATGGAAGAATCAGTTTGGAATAACATCAACTAATATACATAAACCTCTTACTAAGTGCTAGTATTCTTAAGTGTTTTATATGCATTAACTAATTCTCACAACAACTCAAAAAGTGCTTCTAATGTTCTTCCTTCTACCTATTTTATAGGTAAGAAGAATTAAGCTCACAGAGGTCAAGTAACTGCCCAAAGTCAGTGAGCTATTTAGAAGCAAGATGGGGTTTGACTCAGACAGTCTGGCCCAGAGTCTGTGCTCACTCGACTCTACACTGTGTCACATGCTATTAAAGCAGATTTTCTCCGAGGAATCTGGAGTTGTGATTCAGGGATAGCAACTTAGCTCCCTGCAAAAGACAGAACTGGATGCTACATAGCCGTCATATTCTGCCATGGGAATGAAGTGCAGAGAAAACCTGGGGAAAGAGAGATAAAGAAGAGGCAAAGAGAGAAGCTAATTAGATGGCAAGAGACAGGGAGAATGCTTGCCAGCATCAGTCCAGTGCCAGCTCGGGTATGTAGCTGAACTCCTACCCTTGTGTTTAAAGGAACACACCCTGGGATCCATATGACAAATTCCCTTTCTTGTTTAAGCTCAAGATTTTACTACTTGCAACCTTAAAAACCTTAACTTCTATCATTAACTCCTATCATACCATCCCATATCACAAATGAGGGAAAATAAGGCTCCCTGTTCTAAACTAAAATTGATGAAATATTGCCAAAATATGTACATGCTAAAAAAACAATGAGAATAAAAACTGTTTACTAACATTTTTTTAAAAAATATGGGTGAATCTTAATTGGCTTTGTTTTTATTCTAGGCAATATTTGAAATGTATATCCAGTGAAGATTTAGAAGTAGCTGTATTGATTTCATTGTTCTCCCCACCTCTGGTGCATTGAAATTGCTCTTTTTTTTTTTAATTTGGCATGCTAGATGAAATTTATGTGCCAACCCGCTAATGAGGAAGTAATTTCAGAATGCTTACCCTCATCTCCCATGTACAGAATAGAGAAATGGTAGATCCCTGAAAGAGCTCCTTTCCTTTGCTGGCTCAGTGCTGCTATTTCAGTATCTGTCAGTTAAGAACACATACCCAGTGCCAGAACAGTCCAGACATGTGTTAGTCTGGGAAACAGCTTTCGTTAATGCAGAATTCTATCCACTGAACACCAAGCCTTTTATGGTGATACTGTGACCTAGAAACTCTAAGACACGCAACATGGTAAAGCTAGACTGCACCATCTTTCTTCCTGACATTCTTAATATTCAACTTTCCCCTGCAAGTAGACACCAGAGCAATCTTTCCAGTTGTGTAAAGTGGGAAACTTACAGGAATTTTCACCGTATCTCAATCATTTCCTCTTCTTTCATAGCTCAGCTGCTGCAGCTTCCCAAATAGTATTACTGTGTCTATCCAGTGCAAGAACTCACCAACATGTATGGCCTAATTTCTTTATCTCACTGCCGTTGTTAGGTATCTGACTCTGACACTCATCAACTCCTTTCATCTGCATTGTTGTAATGCCCTTTAAAATTCTTTCCATGGCGTGCATGGC
This sequence comes from Manis javanica, assembly GCF_040802235.1. Classification (NCBI taxonomy): domain Eukaryota; kingdom Metazoa; phylum Chordata; class Mammalia; order Pholidota; family Manidae; genus Manis; species Manis javanica. The sequence goes on along the minus strand of NC_133166.1, from coordinate 83,593,731 downwards.
CTGTTAGTCCATTACTGTCAGGTTATTGCGGCTATAATCCACACATGTACTCACCAGATGGTTTAGCCCACATAAATCCCTCCTACTGATTCTACATTGCCTCTCCACCATACTGAGGATGAAACATAATAACCTGCACACCATCTTCAGAGCAGAAGGCTTCAAGTTTCCTGTAGGACTGACATTCTGATAGTGACATCCTCATCCAAGTAATTCGCCAGGACAACCCAACTAGTCTGTTTCTTCTTTTGCCCACTGCCCTCCTTCTCCCACATCCTACGTGCCTTATCAACTCATTCCACTCCTTCCTCTAGGCCTTCCCAAACAGTCTGAATACCCTTTTCTTTGACAGAAGGGGAGACAGAAGGAGCTTTTATTGGGCTAAATACTCCACAAGTGCTCACCATTCATCCCTAAGTAATCCAGTGAGGTACTACTACCATGTCCCTCGTTTTCCAAATGAGAAACTGAACAAAAATTTACTAGCAAGTAGCAAATGTAAAACTTAGACTGAGGATGGTGTAACTTTCAAGCTCCCCAGAGAGTTAAGCCTTTGCACAAACTGCTCCCCTGCTCAGAAAGGAGGTCCTTCCCAGCCTACCGGCTGCCAGGCACCTGGTCAGCCTTCATGCCTGACTTGAATCTCCCACCCGGCTTTGAAGGCTGCTTTCACACTATTCACTGGTGGTGATTATTCCCCATCTGGTCCTACTCCAGGACAGCAAATATCACCCCCACAAATATGTACTTTGCTTCTTTTACTTGACTGTGAGGTCTTTGGAGGAAAGGGTATTATTCTATTCAACCCAGCACATTGTAATAACCCCAAAATGTTTGCAGTGTTACATATGGGTCTCTATTAACATATATCAGCAAGCAATGTTCCCTTCATAACCACTTCATAGATTTAAAAAGTTGAAATAATTCAGCAGAATAGAAATTAACATTTAACCTGAAATATTCAAGTTGATAGATGTGCATTGGTTATTAGGCTTTTCACTGTTTAAACATTAAATCATACATTTTGAATTTAAATACATATTCAAAGCTTCCTTTGGAATGTATAATAAATGTAACAGGTGTGATCTTTTCCTGTTATTTATACTAGTCAGGTATAAAAATAACTGGAAATGGTGTTAAGTGGTAGAGGAATGATGGCCACCCCACTCACAGGCCCTGAGGCAGAGGAACTCCAGCGGCCCCTCCCTCAGTTGTCATCACTCCCTGGGTGAGCACCTTGGGCACAGGGGGTGGGACAATTTTGTTTCAAAATGCAAACCACTTAATTTTCACCAGTGACTAACCAAAGAAAATGTGGATTTAAGGGGAAGCAGGAATGCTGTGTCTATTGAGGCACCTTCCTAAATGTGTCATTTTGGAGTCACTTTGACTATATTGGATTTTCACCTTATATCAACTTATCCATGTGTTAGAAGTTCTTAAGTTCTGCTAGTGGTGACTCTAGGCTTTAGTTTATGTTAGTAGATACAAGGTAGGTCTAGGTAGTTTACTTTGTGTTTGTGTGGGGATCTGGAAGATGAGATGCTCAGCTTCCTCAACCTTTTTTCTTACTTGTGATTTGTCTAAAAGGACCCATGTAAGGGAGTTTATTATTTTCTTATATTATCATTCATTTTTAAGGAATCAGTAGGATATAGCCATATTTTGCAAAGTATGGATCGAGATATATCTGAAATCAATTTGGTGACTCATGACTAACCTTTAAATGATTAAATAGAATAGAAAATAACAATGTATCACATGTAGCGACAATATTTCAAATTAAGTTAAATTTTCTTTCAGTCTTGTGTATATAATGGTTTGCAATGTATTTTTTTACTATGAGTCTCCATCAAAAATGTCAGAATGCCACAGGGCTACTTATAAACAAGAAAAAATTCAGTGTCCACATCAAAACCACTGTATGGGATTTTACCATTTAAGGAGCCAAGATACCCCCCATTATGAAAGAGTCCAATTACAGAATGATATTTAATTAATTCTGTATTTAGAAAACTTCTAAATACCCTTTGTAATAGTCAACCTAAATCCAAAGGATTTCATGTTATTAAAAATATAATTTGCTTCACAGTGCAGTATCAGGTTAAGAAGCAATTTATTTTACACTATAGAAAATCTGAATATCTCATATAATTTAAAATGTTCATCTCAAAGCAAAAAATTCATTATGGAATCAAAAGCAAACAATAAATATTTTATCTTAGCACGATTTTAGTGTAACTTTTCCAGATAAACCAAACATCACCTCCAAAGCCTATAACAGTCAACTCTTTTAAATTTAAAATCTGATCAAGATAACTATCTCCAGAAAGTTGTATAATTAAATTTAACACCCCAACATATATATTTTTTAAAAGTTTGGTATACAGAGAACTATTTTGTGTCGTTATTATACCTCTGAGTTTTTCCATATTATTGACCAAATTTCACATCAAATAAGCTGCAGGGTTAGGAATACAAGTCCCCTTAGGGGGAGATAAAGTTGCACCAAGGCATAATATATATGAATATATTAAATATTCATAAAGGGAAGTGTTTTCTGGTAAGCACATCAATATTAATTCATTCTCTCTCCCTGTCTCCTGCATGTGTGTGCATATATACCCACTCCACACAGCATCTTGTACTCCCTGAGCATAAGATGCTCTTTATGACTTGTCTCTGTTTACCTCTTCAGCCCCCTCTGCCCTCTACACTGTGCCACTTTACATCTCTGTTCTTGTTTCTTTTTTCCTTTGGCCTGGAAAATGCCTACAAGTTTTTGAAGACTCAGCTTAGACTCCTAAAGAGGGTCTTGATAACACCATTAGAAAGAGATGAGGTAGAATTCTGAATTCTTTGGTAAGTTTTCATGGTGGAATACTGTGAGATTAATGGCTAAAATGAAGTTGAAAGGTTATCCACAATGATAGCCTATCCCTATCCTGAGTTGCTACATATATTGTGGTTAACTAAGGATTGATAATCATCTCCACTTATGTACATAATTATAAAAATAGAAATTATATATTAAATAGGAAAAGAATGCAGTAGGCTAGATGTTTCTGTATTAAGAACACTTGTAGGAGTACCTTATGTATCTGTATTTGTTTTGCTTTTGCTTTTCTAGCTGATTCCTTTAAACTGCATCTACAAAACATCTGTGAAAGTAGGGAGAGTATAATGAATCCTTAGGTACTCATCTCCCAGTTTCAACAATTACCACAGTCTTCTATTTTCATCCAGATCACCAGCCCTTCCACTGGATCATTCTGAACCTTTGCAGACATTTCATCCCGAACTATTTCAGTATGTATCTCTAAATCATCATTTTTAACATAATTGTAACACTATTACTGTACAATTGAATAATTCTCTTAATATCATTGTACCTAATTAGTGGTCAAATTTTCCCCTGATTATCTTAGAGATGTTTTTATCAGCATCTGAACAAGGTCAGTACACTGCATCCGGTTGATATAACCTTTAAGTTTTTAAGTCAATCTATGAGTTGCTTCTTTATTTTTTTATTGCAATTTATTGCTTGAAGAAATTGCCATATTATGTTTTTAAGGTTCCCATGCCTGAAAACAGAATTAAGTTTTCAAACTAGTAAGCTAACTCTTATGATGTAAATTTTCATTCTGTTGCTTGTGATGAGTACTATTAAATATAAAGAATAAGAGGTTACAATGGTAGGAAAGTTTGTTTAAAAGGTATGTAATCACTGATACCTTAAACTTAATAGCCATTATAAGGATAACATTTACAAAGAATCAACAAACATCTGCAAGAACTTCATTTTCTTTTATGCCAGAACATAGATGAAGACCCTCAGAGTAAAAAAAAAAAAAAAAAAAATTACAAATATTAAATACAAACTATAATTACACTAGAAGTTACCTTCATAATAGTTCTTAGTAATAAAAACTGTAAGTTATTTGATTTTTAGAGAGTTCAATTCTCAGTGTTGATTTATGATATCCAGGTAAAAATGTTCATACTTCAAAAAGACTGAATTACATGTGTGTAAATGTAGGTAGCCCTCACCTAATAATCATATGTATACACAGAAGGCAACGTGTGGGACGATGGGATGTCCGGCACTATAAAGCTCCTCTTAACTTTGCTACATATGAAAGCATGAACCTAAATTTCACTCCTGAAATACTTCAAACATACTAACAACATACAGTAATGTTTAGTTATGTAAAGAAACTACTGAAAACCTGTAGGCCTTGTTATAGCCTATAACACAAAGCCAGCAATACTTCTATTTTAATTCCCAGGAAGCAATGCCTCAATTGCTACAGAAGCATTAACTATCATATTGGAAAAGAAAAACCAGTCCCCAGAGTAGTGTGCAAGGCACCACCTACCATAGACCTGGGCTTGCTGATGGCCACCAGACTAGTAAGGAGGTCTTCATCGTTCAGCTGGCTGAAAACATGGGCGTCATAGGCTACCATAATGGAGATTTCTTCCATCATCTTGCCAGCTGGCCTTTCCACAGCAGCAGCTGCTGTCCCGGCTTCAGACCAGACTATCCAAGGAAAAATCCTCCTGCAGTTCAGTGCCAACACACACACACCCACCTGAGTTTGAGGGTGGAGTGTCAAAAATCCAGAAGGAAAAAAAAAAAGAGAGAAAAAATAGCAGCTGCTATCACAGGCTTGCCTAGCAATTTACTGCCAGGAGAAAACTAAGGGAGGCCTCTTATCTATGGAGGAAGTATATACTATAAACACCTTCTGCATTCTTAACACGGCAGCTGGAAAAATTCAGTTTGGGGAAATCTTCTTTAAACTTACAAAAGAGAAATAAAAAAGTTTCCTAACTGGAAATATCCTCTAGCAAAACTGAAAAAAAAAAAAAAAAAAACACACACACACAACACAAAAAACTGGTTTATGTTATTTTCTTGGTAATTAGAAATTGTTAAAGTTTTATCTTCTTCGATATTACTTATATCAAGTTTCTTCTTGGAGAAGTAGACTTTTCTTATTGCTTATTTTTTCACAATCACAGAAAACAGTTGGCAACCTTTAGTTTTTCAGAATTTATTGAATTCCTGATGCAGTTAAAAATTATCTCCTGAAGTATGGGGAAAAGAAAGATCCTTTTTCCCCTCTGAGTATTTCTGTTAAAAAAAAAAAAGTACCAAAATATAAAAATGAAACAGGGACCGCAAAATCAATTAATAAAGATTTCCCCTTTTCCCACTAAAAAGCACAAATGTTTTAAACAGAATTCTTGATTTTGAGAACTTGGTTTTTTGTTGTTATTCAGAAAGCAACACAAAGGTCTCATTTCTAAACTGATCGTTTTTCTATATAAAAGTTCTCATCTTTTATTTTTAAGCTTAAAGTTTTCTTTTAATTACCTAAATTGGCAAATAGCCATGAACTGTTGGTACCTTAGCCACCAGAAGCATTTCTTTTAAGTAGACTGGAGACTGTAAAAGAACCTCAATGTGGCCTGATGAAAAATTTTGATAGCTGCCCTTAATTATCATTACAAGATTGCCTAAATACCAGGAAATAATAATGTATGCTAATTGCAAGAAAAAAAGTACTAAGCAAATAAAAAAGGAGGGGAGCAAATAAAGTGCCTCCAAAAGTTGTTTTTTCAATACTTCTAATTAGCTATTCTCTGCTTTTTACAGTTTACAACACTACAGTTCCATGAGAAATATTATATTAGAATGAAAAATCAGTTTGACAGTGTTTGTCTACAATCAAATACAGACACTGGTTGGAATTTTTAGTCCTAGCAGTATTATGTTCTTTAAGTCTGTTTGCTTTCCACAAAACAAAACTTAGGGTGGGATTTATAGTGTCTGTTTTTCCTTGTTTTCCTAAAGTAACTTCACCTACATTACCATGATTACTTAAATAGTACCTTGTTCCATTTAAATGTGTTTAAGAGAGTTTTGCAACTGCTATAGCATTTTGGATTACACACACACACACACACACACACACACACACACGCGCGCGCGCGCGCGCGCGCGCGCGCGCTAAGGGGGAAACCCACCTTACTGCTAGGAAACAGAAGTGAGCCTAATAGGCTTAAACAAAAAATGCAATACTTTAAATAAATCCTCAAGATTAAAACAGCTTCAAACTGTTTGATCCTTGTTGGAGCCAGTAAAGCATTTTTACTTCATTTCTTTCCCTTCAATGCAGTTTTGTCTTTTAAATATTATTCTGTTAAATACTTTTCCAGCACATTTATCTTAACACTGACTAACGAGTAAAAATTAAATGATAACCAGAAGACAAGGTATTCTAAGGCATCTGGGCAGTTCATACCTTTCAAATTCCTTTTTATATTTTCAGAAGTACTTTAAAAGATACTGTGAACCTCTTCATGCATTCATTAGCACCCGAAGATTTCAGACCTTGAGACCGCATTTTCTAGATGTGAAAGCAATTGCTCTTCCTTTCATATTTTTCTTTGCAACAGTGACTCAGTGCTTCTACCCTGGTATCGGAATAAGGTGCTCTGACAAAGACACCTGTTGTGGAAGGTAAAGAAACTACTTCCCATAATGCCTTACTCTCTGCTGGCAACCGCCCAAGGGCAAACAAGAATTATAACCGCGGCTGAGCAGTTGCTTATGCACCTCGGGGAGAGCACATTCAGCGTGACAATAGGTAATCTTCTCGGGTAGGAACACTGTAACCCAAGCAAAAAAAGGAGTGGCAAAACAGTATCAAATCTTTCAGGCAGTGTGTATTAAACTCATAAAACATTTAAGGCATCACGGCTATCAAGGTGCAAACCACTTTTAGAAACATAATCAAAGGCTGTAAAGATAGTTCTACAATTTAGCAAACAGAAGCTAACAGCTTCTAATAGTTCAGTCCTTTTTAGAATTCCACACAGGTTCTTAGGTAAACAATTAGGTATTTTTAAAGGCTTCTGATTTATCGCAAAGATTGTTCTAATTACCCACAGTGGCTAGAATTATCCATAGCATTTCATTTCTAAATCTAAGAGGTCCTACGCTGTAGCCACAGTGCACACATTTTTTAGAGTAAGGACTCCCTAAGTTTGATGTACATCCCCTCATTTTTTTGTCAGCCTTAAAATGTTCTTCCATACTTACTTTTGGAGTCTGAAAAGGAAAATTCAGATGTTTCTTTGCTCATACAACTAAATGTATATTTGTGATCCTAACAAAAAGCAAACTCTGAATTTGCATACTTTGATCATGACTAAAAACTGACGATCTATTTTTAAAAAAACTGTATTGGCTTTCTCTTTTCCTTTAGACATTTTCCCAGAAATAATAGCTGCAATATTACAATAGTCTCAGATATAATAGCTGCAACGCCCTCCCACACTTCAGGAGCCTTTGTACTCAGTCTTGTTTACATACAGTCCTTTACTCCCTTCCACATCTTACTCTTGTCTTTTTCCCAGCGAACTGAGACCCACTGATCTCCCAGGATTGTTTCCACCTTAGTTCCTGCAGTTATGTACTTCCCACTGCGCAACCCCACTGAAAAAGGCATGGGGATGGGGAAATTACCTGAGATCAAGTGGTGTAGTGTCGAGAACACAGCTGGCTGCTACTGTTTACCAGCAGAGGATTGCGTATCCAACCAGCAGCAGAAAACACAGCTTTGGTAGTAACCAACAGGTAGTCCCCAGGTCAAGCAGAAACTAGCTAGCTGTCTATCCCAGGGCAAATCATTTAACCTCTCTAGGTTTCAGTTTCCTCATGGACATGTAAATTGAGAGGGATGGAATAGATCAGAGGTTTTCACATGTGCTATGTCAAAAGCTGTGTGTCCTTTTTCCCTCCACTAAATAGGCTTATGAGGATTTGAAGGTGGAAATACCTTTTCATTCTCTCTCAGAATAAAAAAAAACAAAGGGTAACATTAATCCCAGATGTCAAAAAAATTCCCCCAGGGTTGCTATAATGTGTCCCAACAAATGCGGTCTACTTGGACCCTTTGGATTTTCTAATATCTTATTTGCCTATAAAAAAGGATCCAGTGACAGTTGTTATACTTCATTTATTAGTCATTCTTTACAGTCTTTTTTACTCAGAGGCCAAACTGGCTACAAAATAAGTTTCAAAACCTCTCCAGATCTCACTAAGATAAGAAAATACCGATGATAAAATATCTCCATTTCTAAATGCTATAAGATTTCATCCAGAAAGATTTTACTCTGGTAGCTAATTTGGTTCCAACCATCATTCTTCTAGGATTATTACCTTTTAACAAAAATATACCTGGGTTCTAATGAAGGAGTATGAGTCTAATAAACCTTTCCCAGCCTTCAGAGAACATCCTCAAGTGTCAGATGTAGACACAGCCAAAACAAAAATCAAGAAAAGCTTTCTCTGAATAAGATGTGAACATGGTTCTATCTCTGTGTTCTCCCCAAATGCAGCAAAAGTTGTTTCATTGTGGGAGTAGCATTTTCTTACTCGCTAGTCAAAGCAGCAAATACATTAAAAAAGGATCACAATCATTAAGGAATTATCACACTCCACAAGAGAGGCCGTTAAGACCCTTTTCCCACGCCTCAGGTTCTACTTGTTGAACATTCTCATCGCAACAGCCATAAAATCAGAATCAGATGGAAAGGAGGACAAAACCACCATGACAGAAATATGGTCTAGAGGGCAGAAAGGTCTTCCATGGCCCCCACATGTACAGGCAGAGCCCTGGAGAGACCCTGTTCTCCTTTCCCAACAGCCCTGTCTAACCACTCATGAATGTCTTCATGGACGTTCCTAAACAACTCAATATAAACATTCATGAAGTATACATGACTCAATTTTAAGTGATCTTCACAAAATGTTCTTGGTATTGACACAGATTTAAAAACTGTAAGACAAAATTCAACAAGCAGTTTCTTAATCACCAATATTCCAAATAGGTTTCTATTTACACTTGATTGCATATTACAAAACCCAAGTGCTCTAAGATAAAATGAGAATGAGAAATCACAGAAGTTATCAAGAGAAGAAAGCTTTTCAGAATATTTTGGATTTCAAAATAGTCCAGTAACACACACTGAATTTTTATAAAGGGAAAAGAACAAAAAGTCAAAGATAAGCAAAATCTCAGTTCTCTTTAAAGTCATGTAAAGTAAAGAAAACCATTATTCTTGTGTCAAATTCCAGCCATTCAGCTCATTATCTTTCCTATCTTTCCTAGCAATTGCTAGGCAAATTCAAAACCTCAGAAAACACAGATTCCTTAAAAAAAAAATCCTGGTGTTAAACTAAGAAAACCCAGTGGACTTAAAACAAGTACTGGGTATCTTACTTCCTCATTTGCATCTCACTACAAAGAAAAAGGGTGAGGTAGAGTCCAGAGACTATGAAAGAAGAGCTGCAACTCTTTCACAATTCAGCTTTTTACCTCATTTCTAATTTTAAAATGCACAGCCAACTGTTAAGAACAAGACCACAGGCCCAAAATGTAGTTGCTTATGCTAAGCCCATGTTAGCAAATAGACTTAATTATAATTTCGATTCTCCCAGAAATGGAATCTTAAACCAATCATCTAGAATTGTCTGATGAGCACTAGTTATCTACCTGACAGACCCCTGCTATCCCCTAACCCAGAGAGGTACCTTGCAATAACCAATCCACTTTTTTGCCTAGTGTTCAGTCCTTGTCCCTGCTTCTGTCTGCTTATGAAAGTTTTTCATTCAGTACAGCTTCCTGAGCTCCTTTCGCTCTGCTAGCCTGGACTGCCCCATTCACGAATTGTTGAATAAAGCCAGTAAAATCTTTAAAATATACTCAGTTCAATTTTGTTCTTTGATATGATTCAATCACTTAAAGTTTTCCTAACCAAAAATAAGTGTTTCAAGTGCTCCTAAACATTCACAGACATTTACTATCACCCACAGAAGGATGATTTCAGATATGTCTAAAAATATGAGTTATGCTTCATCTTGTCTCATTTTGAGAATACACAACTGAATTGTAATTACAAATAACCTTACCTTAATTTCCTAAACAATTCAAATAATGTTTTAAAAAGTGTTACTAATAACCACATCAAACTATTTGTTTGCATGAATATTTGAGATTCATTTTTTCCCAAGATCAGAAGGTAGATTCAGGGAACAGCAATAAAATATGAACTTGTTTTCATTCAAGTGTTCATTTGTCTCAAATTCTTCCTGTAGCATGGGTGACCCCAGACTGGTAACTCTCTTTCCAAAAGGCCCTCAGGTCCCTGTAGTTTATAGCTTGTAGCAGTGAAGTTGGCTAAAATCCTGCAGTTAAAATTTGACGAATTTGATGGCATATGAATTTTATCTCAATTAAAAAATTCATCTTCATAATAAGTCAATGACCTAGGACTATAATTATCCCTGTTTTATAGATGAGGTAACTAACGGGTGGAGCAGTTTAGCGATTTGATTTAATTCTCACAGCTAGAAATGGAGATGATAGGATTCAAAAACAGGTATGTCTGGCTCCAAAGTACATGCCCTTGATCACTAAAGGACAACAACGGAAGTTAACAAATATGCACCAGAATCAACCATGTGCCACATACACTATCTCCTTGACACACATGCAGGTTAGAGTATACGGGACATTATATCTGTCACATAATGCAATAATAAGTGATATTGGGATTGTAACAGAAGAAAATCTCTCTGCAGACAGAAAAGTCTTCATGGACAAGATGGACTGGATTTGGATAGGCAAAGTGAAATATTTTTTTTTCTACAAGGAAAATAAAATTAGCCTGACCAGAGTGGTGAATTAATATTGGGTACAGTAGGAGATAAGGTTTCAAAGGCAGATTTGAATCAGCATGTGGTAGATTTCAAGTATCAGCTCAATACATTTGGAATATATGGTGTGTAGGCCAAGAGCATTACTGAAGACTACAGGGTTCCTGCTTTTCTAGCCTCCATTTTTGTCCTTAGATGAAGGATGTATAGTGTAATGGTTAACATGTGCTCCAGAGTTCAGAATAACCTGGTTTGATGCTTGGCTCTGCTAACTGTGTGCCACAAGTAAATTATGTAAGCTGTCTCATCCTTGGTTTTCTCATCCATATAATTAAGAAATAGTAATAGTGCTGATATTCTGAGCAATAATGAGATGATAATACATGTAAAAGCCCTTAGTAAGCTGCCTCTCTGGAAGGTGTCTGATTAATGTTACTTGCTGTTATTATCAGTACTAATAAAAATGATCTCTGGAGGGACAAGATTATCTGCTAAAAACTGAAGATGAAATTCTAACCTTTAGAAATGAGGGGGGTTGTTCTCAGTATACAAGCACACAGTCAATGCCTCCATTTTCTGTTTCCTTGTCCCATTAATAAAAATCCAGGAGGGAGAGAGAAAAGGAGCCACACAACTCCAATCCTTTACCAGTTTTCCCTAAACAATTAAATATTTCTAGATGTTGCTTTATGTGGGAGCAATGTGGTAATTTACATGTGTCCTTCTGTCAGAAATAACTGAGGCAGGTTGGAGGAGGTAAAAGGCTGATGTATGGGGGGAATCCACTATAGCTCAGCTACCCTCTCCAGTTCCTGATACACAAAGCAAATAGCATGATCAATTACCTCTTATTAAATTGAGCAATTGTGACAAGAACAGGGAACAAAGAGAGCATTTGTTGTGTAACAATATTCATCTGTTGTAACCTGATCAACAAAACACTATTACTAAGGGCTATCATGTGAAAATACATAATCATTCTTTAAAATTTTATTATAATAAGATTTCCCACTGTTCATTTCTACATTAGAGTCAAAAGAAATATCCTATGCAATGGTTTATAATAGTAGCTTATCCGGAAACTTAGAACTGACCAATAAAACTATAATCCACTTCATTTCAAATATATCCACTGAGTGTGACCAGGGGTAAAGGGGGAAAGAGAAGTAACATATTTATTATCAACTGTGATGGGATGGAGCTTTAACAACATTATCCCTTTTCATTTTTACAACAATACTATAAAGCTGGTTTTATTATCTTCATTGTACAAAAGAGAAAACTATTGGCTTAAGAGTTTAAGTAATTAAAGGTCACACCACTAGTACATCATGATCAAAACCAAACTATGTGATTACAAAGACTCTGTGGTTTTCTTATTTCTTTTCCCACCTGTAACAGTTCATTATAAGATGAATGCAAGAGAAAAGAGTAAACTCAACTTGGAGATCCTGAAATAGAAGCTTTTAAATTTCCAAAGCTGGACTCTGTATTTCTCTTAGTGTTTTGCTTTTAATATTTTATTACTGTATATTGAAAATATGAACTAAAAATTCATATTGCATCTAATAATATTATTTATAAGGCATTTGAAAATATAAAGAAAAGGGAAAACTTCCAGACACACTATTCAGTCTGCTGCAATAGAATACATCTTGTGCGTGGAGGTAGCATCACTCCAAGTATCTATCAATGGTAGCTTCCACGATGTTAAAATTTGGCTTTCTGTTTGCTTTAAGAGCAATAGTAAATTGCTTAATTGGGTAACAGTAAAGTAACAAAAAGGTCTGAATGACTTTTCATGGTGGTCACAGTAGCAGCAGTGGTAATGCCTAGGCATTCTAATTTTACTCATTGCTGTGGGAGTTCATCTTTTATGCTCAACCTGAAGTATTTTCCTCAAAAGTAGGTTTAAGAATTGTCTTAAGTATCATTATAAAGACTCTCTCTCGAATATCATTAAGATTATAAAAATAGCTAAAGTCTTTATGTTTTGATAACTCTTTAAATTAAGCAAGAAATTAAGAAATAATACCTACATAGTAGATATAGTACCTACATAGCTGCCCAAGGGTTTACTGTCAGTCACAAATTCTAAAACGATAACCACCTTTAGTCCTAAGGATATACATATTCTGTGATACATCTAATGTCTGCTGGGATCTAAGAAAACCTTTAAATGTTTAGCTGAAAAAGGTCTACCAAATAACTAAAGATACATAAAGTATCAGAGGCCACACAAGCAGCTGTCAATTCCAAAACTGCTAGCTACTCTTGCCTTATTATGTCATCCTAATTATTCTGTATTTAAATCTTTAATGTAGTTCTTAAATATGAATTTTAAATATTCAAAACTGTTATGAGCTATTCTTTTACGTTAAACTTAGCATGCATTTCTGGAGAATTTTAAGTATGCAGTGCAATATGAGATTATGATTTATAATACTGCAATGACCAACATTCAACTATTATTGAAAAGGTGGTCAAATAACAATTACTTTAACAGGATGAGACTAGGGGAGTGTTTATATATTAGCAAATCTGTATATATGATCAGGTTGTAAAACTGAATACAAATATGTATTAAATATTAATGGCATGTGGAGAGTTTCACTTTATGTAAATAATAATGCCTTTTGCTTCTCCTAATGGCCTGCGAGTTCTCTGACACTTCACTGCTTACTGGTATTTCTATTCCAAAGAGTATAAAAGTAGAGAAAAAAGAGAAAACCCTAACTGGTGGCTAACTAGTAGATGTTATTATTATTGTTTTTTTATTAATGGACTTCATTTTTTTGGAGCAATTTTAAGTTCAGAGCAAAACTGAGTGGAAAGTGCATAGAGATCCTAGATTCTTGCTTGCACCCCCATCCCACAGCATTCCCTTCCATCTACTTGCCAGAGTGGTTCATTTGTTAAAACTGATGAACCAACACTGACACATCATTATCAATGAAGTCCACAGTTTACATTCCCTAATGTATCACTCTGTGTGTTTACCTTCTATGGGGTTTGACAAATGCATAAGGATATGTATTCATCATTACCGTATACAGAATAATTTCACCACCCTAAAAATCCCAGCAACTATCTTTTTACTGGTACTCATCTTTTTTACTGTCTCTATAGTTTTGCCTTTTCAAAAATGCTATATAGCCGGATTCATACAGTATGGAATCTTTTCACATTGGTTTCCTTCATCTGGTAATAAGAATTCAAAGTTCTCTTCATATCTTTTCATGACCTAATAATCCATTTGTTTTTAGCACTGATTAATATTCCATTGTGTAGAGAACCACAATTTAGCCATTCACATTGATAGGACATCTTGGTTGCTTCCAGGTTTTGGCAATTTTGATTAAAGTTGCTATAAACATTTGTGTGCAGTTTTTTATGTGGATGCAAGTTTTCAACTTATTTGGGCAAATAGGAAGGAACATGATTGGTGAATCATACAGTAAGATGTGTTTAGTTTTTTAAGAATGTACCAAACTACCTTTTGAAGTGGCAGTACCATTTCACATCCCCACTGTCAATGAATCAGAGTTCCTATTGCTCTATATCCTTGCTAGAATTTCTGTCAGCGATTTGGATATCCACCATTCTAATAGCTGTGTAGTGGTATCTCATTGCTGTTTTATTTTTTAATAAAAAATTTTAATTGAAATATAGTTCATATATAATATTATACTGGCTTCAGATGAACAACTCAGTGATTCATTACATACATTACTAAATGATCACCATGATAAATGTAGTTACCATCTGTCACCATAGATATTCTAGTATTAGTGCTCTATTCCCTATGCTATATTATATTTCCACCTGTGACTAAATTATTTTGTAATTTAAAGTTAGTAACTCTTTATCCCCTTCACATATTTCACCTATCTCCCCTTCCCATGGTAACCAACCATCTGTTCTCTTTATGAATCTATTTGTTTTGTTTATCGATTTCACATGTAAGTGAAACCATATGGTATCCCTCTTTCTATGACTGATTTATTTCACTTAGCATAATACGTTCTAGGTCTATGCACGTTGTCTGAAATGGCAAGATCTCTTTCTTTTTTATTGCTGAATAATATTTCATTGTGTTGATTTGCCACATCTTCTTTACGCATTTATCTCTTGGACACTTCAGTTGCTTCCGTACCTTGGCTATTGTAATAATGCAGCAATAAACATAGGGATGCATATGCCTTTTCAAATCAGGGATTTTGTTTTCTTTGGGCAAATTCCCAGAAGTAGAATTGCTGGGCCATATGATATTTCTATTTTTAATTTTTTGAGACCTTCATACTGCTTTCCACAGTGGCTGCACCAATTTGCAATCACATCGCAGTGTACCAGGGTACCATTTCTTCCACATCCTCACCAACACTTGGTATTTCTTGTCTTCTAAATAGTAGCCATTCTGACCAGGTGTAAGATGATACATCATTGTGGTTTTGATTTGCATTTCCCTGATGATTAGTGATGCTGAGTAACAGTCATGAAAAAGATTGACCATCTGTAGGTCTTCTTTGGAAAAATGTTTATTCAGGTACTCTGCCCATTTTTTTATTGGATTGTTTTTTCGTGTTGGGTTGTGTGAGTTCTTTACTCATATTTTGGATATTAAACCCTTATCAGGTATCTCATTTGCAAATATCTTCTCCCACACAGTAGGCTGTCTTTTCATTTATTGGTGGTTTCCTTTGCTGTGCAGCTTTTAGTTTCATATGGTCCCACTTGTTTATTTTTGCTTTTGCTTTCCTTGTCTGGGGAGACATATTCAGAAAAAATTTTCTAGATTCAAGAGTTTAATACCTATGTTTTCTTCTAGGAACTTTATGGTTTCTGATCTTATATTGAGTTTTTTAATCCATTTTGAGTTTACTTTTGTACATGGTGTACAAGACAGTGATCCACTTTCATTCTTCTGCATGTAGTTGTCTAGTTTCCTAAACACCATTTATTGAAGAGACTATCTTTTCCTCATTGTGTAGTCCTGCCTCCATTGTCATATATTAATTGACTGTAGAGGCGTGGGTTTATATTTGGGCTCTCTCTTCTGTTCTGTTGGTCTCTGTATCTGTTCTTGTGCCAATACCGTACTGTTTTGATTACTATAGCTTTGTAGTAGAGTTTTAAATCAGGGAGCATGACACCTCCAGCTTTGTTGTTGTTTCTCAAAAAGAAAGAAGCTTTGGTTATTCGTGGTCTTTTGAGATTCCATACAAATTTTAGGGTCATTTGCTCTAGTTCAGTGAAAACTGCCATTGGTATTTTGATATGTATCACACTGAATCTGTAGTTTGCTTTAAGCAGTATGGCCATTTTAACAGTGTTAATCCTTAATTCTTCCTATCCATAAACATGGAATAAATTTCCATTTATTTGCGGTTTCTTCAATTTCTTTCATCAATGTTTTGTAGTTTTCAAAGTATTTCACCATCTTGGTTGTATTTATTCATACGTATATTATTCTTTTTGACACAATTGTAAATGAGAATGATTTCTTAATTTCCCTTTCTGTTAAATCATTTTTTTGGTAGATGTTATTTCTAATTATCACTTTCAAGTGACTAGGCTATGAGAATAAATTGAAGTTAAGAGCTAAAATAAATAAAAGTTCCTAAAAATATCTGAAAATTTCAGTTATCAGATGTTTTACTCAAAGTTTCAATTTTCTATTCCCATGTATAGAGCAGAGCTGCCTAAATGAATGTTGCTGGGAAACTGGCTATGAGTTTGGCTAAATAAACATAATGTTAAGCAAAAATTTCTAGTAGTAAACCTTATAAAGAAAAAAGTGAATCTGCCTGTTGTCTGGGCTTTGACACAAAGAATTGAAGAATTAGTAACTGGCTGCTTGTATTAACTATTTTATTCACTGTTAACAATCTTCTGAATTTCTTTTTGCCAAGGAAAATTGAACGGCAAGCTGGTCTTAATGTTAACTTGTTAATGTTCAAAGAGTTAAAATCTCAACCATAACATTTTTTTTTCTTTTCTTCTCTTCATTCTTATTTCATTATCTCTCTTCTCCACTCCTATTACTACCCCTCTCTCTCATACACATCCCTTTGAAAAGATTACTTCTGTCCTAAATTATTTGACTATTTGGCACATACTGTATTTACATCAGGTAACTTACTATGTATATATCTTTACATACATCTTTAAACTTAACTCCAGTTATTCTACATTGTTCTCTTTAAGGGATGACAATATAAATGAAATCTGAACACAGCATATGTGGTCTTCCAGATCACAGTTGATAAATGAGTCTAGTGTTAGCCAATTTAGACAGTTGTTCTATTATAGTTAATATATCTACCAGTAATTCAATACTGCTTTACAAAAATACTTTATTTGGGTTAACATTAAAAATACATAAAGAATTCGTATGTCTCGAAACCAAAAGTACAAATAACCCAATTAAAAAAATGGGCAGAAGACCTGAACAATATTTCTCCAAAGAAAAAAAATATAGATGGCCAACAGGCACATGAAAATATGCTCTACATCACTAATCATCAAAGAAATGCAAATCAAAACAACAATGAGATATCACCTCACACCACTTAGAATGGCCACTATCCAAAAGACAAGAAATAACAAGTGTTAGCAAGGATGTGGAGAGATGGGAAGCCTCCTACACTGTTGGTGGGAAGGTAAATTGGTGCAGCCACTATGGAAAGTAGTATGGAGGTTCCTCAAAAAACTAGAAATAGAAACACCATATGACCCAGTAATCCCACTTGTAGGAATTTACCCAAAGAAAACCAAATCCCTGATTTGAAAAGATATATACATCCCTTTGTTTATCACCACACTATTTACAATAGTCAAGATAATGGAAGCAAGCTAAGTGTCCATCAGTAGATGAATAAAGAAGATGTGGTACATATACACAATGGAATATTATTCAGCCACAAAAAAAGAAATCCTGCACCTACAACAACATAGAAACAGAGGGTATTATGTTAAGTGAAATAAGCCAGGCAGAGAAAGACAAATACCATAGGATTTCACTTATTTGTGTAATCTAAAAACAAAATGAAACAAAATTAACAAAATTGCAGTAGACTCATAGACAGTGAGAAGGGTCTGGTGGTTAACAAGGGGGAAGGGTTGGGGTGGGTGAGTGGAGAGGGTAAGGGGCATAAAGGTGCACAAAAATTCTCAATCATAATATAAGCTGTTCACAGGGATGGTAGTACAGCATGGAGAAGACAGTCTGTGATTCTGTAACATCTTCCTATGTTGACAGTAACTGCACTAGTTGGGGTGAGAATTTGATAATGTGGGTAACTGTTGAACCACTGTGTTGTATACTTGAAACCAATATAAGATTGTGTAACAATGATACTTCAATAAAAAAACATTTTATTTTATGTTAGGGTAAAACCTTACTGAAGAAATTCCATTAAGAAAAAGAAATACCTCTGATATATGTAGAAGGTAATTTACATCCCATTACACAGGATGATATTCCAGGGCTTATTTCCTGGGAAAGAAAATGAGTTATAAATTTGCCACAAACCTCTGTAAGAGAGAATTCTAAAGCAGCCATTTTGTAAAGGAGCTCCATTCCAGGAGAGAAGTCCTCTTTGAAAGTATGCGGCTTCCCTGTATGTGGACTGCCTTAGCATTATTAACGTGAGTGCCCAGCGCTCCTTTCATTATTAATGTATTTGTAGAAGCAGTCTTTAACTTTACAACACCACAGAATACAAAGAGAGCAGTAAGCAAATTTACTGGAATTTTGTTTTTATCCCAGAGCGGATGAACAGAACTAGAGTGAAGAAAACAGGTCTGAGATTTGGATAATAATAAAGTTTCATTATGTTATAGGCGAAAAACTTAAACCTCTGACAAGTGAATATGCCAAGGTTAAGTGACAGGAGTCTGATAGGACATTTCAATGTGACAGCACCACTTTCCACCCCAAAGCTCAGGTGACTCTTCTGAGATACCTCTTGGTCAAATAATCAAAAAATTAAACCACTATTAGAAATAGCAACCATATCAATTTAATCTCCAAGTATTTCCTTTTCCTAAAACCCTAATATCTTTCATCTAAAAAAGTAGCTTCTTAGCATTAAAAAGCAATACTGTGGAATTCTGTATCCAATGAATTAGAAAAATTTCTTTACCCAGCATATACTGTTGACAGGCTATTCTGCTGGGAAAAAAACCTTAAGCATATGATGAATATAGAGCAATGTTACTAAGAGGTAGACAGGAAAAAAGAGACATTCATGTTAAATATACTGGGGTTTTTTTTGTTTTGCTTTTGCTACAAGAAGCCCACATATAAATTAACAACAAAAAGGAGAAATCAGGAGAAATTCAAAAGTGAAACAAATTCCTCTTGATTTTAATGGTCAATAAAGAAGTATATAAATTAAAAATTAAATCCCTCAAGCTTTTACTAGATATAGGCTTATCAGTTATTTTAGTGGTTGCTAAGAAACTTTCTCTTCTATAGAGCTAACATGAAATTAGCAGATTTTCAGAAAAAGATATATTAAATGCAAAATTAGGGAACAGCATTCGAAAAGCAAAAAAGGAAAAAAGTTTTAACTTGCTAATCAGGCTGTGAGAGAGGGTTAGTGCTTTTTGCAATAGGGGCTAAACATTTTGTTTTCCACTAGTGCCAAATAAGACGGTACTTTAGCACATTAATATTTTAACTTTATTTAAATGGTGATCATTATACTCATCTCCTCACTCAACAGCCTAATTATTTTGAATAGCTCAAATTAAAAGAGAAAAGGATACTACAATTATTGCTACTAACAGTGATCTCTATAGATTCTTTACCAATATTTTCCTCAAACCCACATTTTTATGGTATGTCACAACCCTGTTTTGTATTTTTAAAAAACAGTATCTTATTGTAACATGAAATCAGTAAAGCTACAGCTTCATGATATTGCTTTAACTACTAAATGCCTGAAAAATTTGTTCTTTAATGTCAATATACTGGAATGACTCTTTTTACAGATCTCTGTAAGTAAAGAGGAATGCTGTTTAACCTATTAGGTATAATAACCTATAAATATAATAGTAGAAACTTTTAAGAAAGGAAAAAGGCAAATAGCTGAAGGGAAATTACTGTGAAGTTCTACTGTTATAGCAGAAGAAAATATACGAAACAGAATACAGTTCTATCACTGTGAGGATTTAAGGGAAAATTCCCTGCCTTATCCTGTCCTTTTCCTCATCTTTAATATGATAAAAGTTGTATAAATGATGTAGGATTGCAACTGCTGACCCCCTAATTCACAAAATCAATTCCTCCCTTAGTCTTTTTAAACTCTACATTGAGAAAAACTTGATGCAGCAGCAAGTGAGAGTCAGCTTCAATAGATGAGTCGATGAAAAGAACCCACAAATGTGATGAACATCTTCATGAAGGAGAAGGAAGAGCCTTTGGATTTGGGCTGTAATCATGCCTTGTATTGGTTCTGCAATCACACCACCATGTGAGCTTAAATAGGCAGTTTATTTTATTTTAAAATAAAAGCAGTGCACTAAATGATTGGTTGGGTCTATTTTGCTTAACAGTCTATGACTCCCTTTGAAGCATACTATCATATAAGGATTGTTACCAATCTATGAAAGAATTAATCTTTAAACCTGCTCAGATGCACCCTTAAATACAGAGGTAGGGCAGACACATGGGACAAGCATCACGATTAACTTTTCCTGCCTATGAGGAAAAATGCCAATATATAAACAGTATAGTAAGAACAGAAGGGACTCTGTCTTAAGGCTAAGATTACATTTTTAAAAACAGGTTTAGGAAGTAAGATTCCTAATGTATTTTATGGTACCAGCCAAAAACTGACCCTATCTTAAGTCAGGACAAGTAGTCCTAAATGGTAAGTCCCCACTGCTTGAGGGTAACCACTATCTTGGAGAAGAACAGGATCAATACATTCTTTGTGTTAGGTTTATCTTAAAGAATTATCTAGAGGACTGACTGTGGATGGTGAAATAATATCTCTCACCAGAGGAAGACATCATCAGACCACATCAAGCCAATGCCCCATCCCCGCCCCACCCCTTTGTCCCATTCTTGAAAGCCTTAAAAGACGGAATCCTAAGCCCTTAAACGTTCCTCCTCCTGAGGTAGCCCACACCCTGCTTTCTTGGAGTGTGTACTTTTTGCCTTAAAGAAAGACTCCTCACTGCTCAACTTAATTGCGTTTTGTCTCTGTGCTCTTCAATGGTATATGTCATTATCATTTTGCTATTTCATTCAACTTTCTAGACTTAAGCACAAGTCTTCACTCCCATTGTCTTAGGCAAGTAGGGAAGGGCTACTGAGGTCTCTCATTTGGGCTTGCAAGTTTTCATCGCCTGGGTGACCCGGACAGGACTGTAGTTGTAAGATCATGCTCTTTAGTAGGCTGCCTGAAATTCTTCTTTCTTTGCCTTTGGGAAGTTCTCAGAACATAATCTCACTCCATCCAGTGCTCTGTGGTTCCCCCAAATCCTGGGGTGGTAAGGGGCTTAATTCCCATGCCATGCAAATTTAAGTGGACACTGGATGCTAGATGACCCTGGCTTCAGGAGTTGGCAAGGAAGTTGTCCTATGCCAAGCAGGAGTTCAATAAGCTTCCCTTCCCTCCCTGTGTTCTTTCTTGCTCACTGCTGCCATTCACTACTATTCTTGTTTTAATGAATTCCTTCTTTACCTATATTTATCTAACCAGTTCAAGAATTCTTCCTTATTCAGAGTCAAGAACCCTCCCTGACCCAGGGTGAGGTTTCACCTAGTGCTCAGGAACAACCTCCCCAGACACAGCTGCCCAGCAACAATACCAGTTATTAGTGATAAGGAAAAATCCTGAGATGTCCTAAAATTAAATGATATATTGGATGAAGAATGGGAGAAAGAGACAAGGAAGTTGATCAGTCAAAAGCTGTGGACCACAGATAACAAGAGACTCTAGCTACTGTATGAGGTCACTTCAATTATCTAGAAGGTTCCTAGAACCACTGTATCCCCCTTTCCTGTGAAAAATGCCTCATCACCAACAGCTAATCAATGAGTCTTCACCAGGGACTAACCACCTATCCCCAAACTTTCCTCTCTTCATATTAGTCCCTCTTCCTTATTTACAGCCAAGGTAAATTTAAAAAACTTTCTCCTTGAAGCCCCTTATAAATACCCTGTTTCTCGAGTCTGGTTGCTTCTGTGAACTGGCCTTGCTGCTGGAAAAGGAGAAACTTCATCCCAGGACTCGGTCCTTTCACCGCCTGCATGTGTAAAGGCTCAACAAGCCCTTTAATTTCAGACACCTCTCAATCTGTAGAGTTTTTGATTTGTCAGTAGGATCTTGGGGTGCTTTTCTCTTTCTGATTTCCCATTAGCAACAACATTACCTCAGACCAAACTCAAGAAACCATTGTGAAAATGTAATTGTCCAAATAAGAGCAAAATGCCAAATCAGTAAGCAGTTTATAGAGAAATGCATGGCTAAGTTATAAGTTTTAGTAGCCTTTGTTTTCAAGACCTACCAGAATTAAACAGGTGCAGACACTCCAAATTACAGAACTTTTATGCTGATTCATAGAGTCATATGCAGAAAAGTTTCTTAACTTTGGCACTATTAACATTTTGGGATGGATACTTCTTGTTGTAGAGAGTTGTCCTGTGCATTTTAAGATGTTTTGCACCATCACTGGCCTCTACACACCAGATGCCACTAGAATCTATACTCCAAGGCTGTAACAACCTGAAATTTTCCAGAAATTGTCAAACGTCCCTAGGTCACAAAACTGCCCTGAGTTGAGAACCACTGATATATAGTAAATAAAAATTATGGAGAGGGGTTATTTTCTTTTAAATCTTAAATTGACCTTTAACCATTAGACTTCTAAAAATAATTTCTGTGATTTCAAACCCTACTGAAAATTATCATAAATGAGTCATTGATTAATATCTGTGAAGAGCTTTCTTTTTACTTTGACAGGTTTTGCCTCATAGGTAACAACCAGAATATTTAAATATTCTTTTTGGTTTTTGGCTGTATTGAAATATTCTTGACAAATAAAAATCATACATATTTAAAGTACACAATTTGATGTTTTGGTATTATTCTTAAAATTGGAAAATCACAAATCAGTTACCAACAAATCTCCATGCCTTTAGGGGGTATGGCAGGTCAAAGCTCACAGAGAATAAGAACTAGAGAAGTAATGGGTGTAGTTTTACAGCTCAAACAAAGTCAGTGCTTCCTTTCAAGGGGGAATTATTGTTGGTGGAGACATAAAAGCAGGTGACGATGGGCAAACAGAACCTCCTCCCTGGGTAGTAGTGGACAGAACCCCCTTCCAGGTTGATGTTTTATGTTACTTGATTATCTCTATTTGCTGTTATTCAACAGAATGCAGGGTGGGAAGAAGGATGTGTATTGAGTACACTTTAAACTTTCATATGTGGAAAGTTTTCCTTACATGTTCATCCTGGGTTTTTTTAAATCTAAACGTATAACTTAATAAGTAAAAGAGAGAAATAAAAGACAAGTCCAGTAAAGCATAGTGGTTGATCTTTCGTTGCTTCTGTACAGGTTTTAAGTTATAATTTAAATCTGTTCAGGTGTTTCAATGTGTAATTGGTCGGACTGACCTGAAAGCATCTGGATGGAAACAGGACTATATAACATACCTCAAGAGTAAGTTACAAATGATCTTCCCATTTAAACTAGCCACTTAATGAATGCTCTGTTAGTACAACAAATAAAAATGGGTCATTGCATGAATATCAATCTATCATTAAAGGCTTAGAAACAATTCAAATACTAGAAGGCAGTTAATACAACTTCACTTTTTTAAGTGGTATCTCAGTGAAATTCAAGAGGACATATGGTTACTGAGTGCCTCCTATGTACATAGCAGAGTGCTAAACACCTGGGGTACAAGAATGAAAAACTAAAGGAACCCAGATTTTTGTCAATAGGAAGAAAATGAAAGAAACTTCCATACATAATGAAAATAAGTATATAAACCCCTCATTCCCCATATATCCCCATATAAACACAAATACCTTTTAATCTCAATCCATTTTTAAACGTCTTTGATTTGATGTTTTCTGTTCACTGCCCTTAACAGTCCCTCTTTCTCAAGAGCCTGTTATCTTTCACAGTGCTGAACACAAGGTCCACAGAAAATGAGTGGAATGCTTACTTCAGGATTTTATGAAATCACAGGTGGAATTTAGACTCCTATGACATAAGAGCTATGCATCCTAAAAGCCCCTTTAGAGCCCTCAAACTCAACAATTTATGTTAAAGGGCCCAAATAAAGCTGTTCAATGGTGAAGCTAAGGTGGTCATCAGCCCTCTTGCTCTTAAACAAGGGCCCTTATGGAAGCCAAAGCCCATCTTGCCTTTGGCCTATATGTAAGATACAATCATACTCAGTCTTCCACAGAGCACAGCTAAACTCTTAGATATGCTTAAGAAAGATGGGATAAGATTCCTCCAGCACCTTTTAGTCTGGAGAAGCTCTAGGCCTAAAAGGGTCATTACAAGTAGTCTGCGGTGGCCACCCTGGTTCAAACTTGCTATTGTTGCCCAAAACTAAACCAAAAATGTATTATCTCTACTACTAATACATAGGACCTAGGCTCAATAGTAATTTGATGCCCACACTTAATATAAAATCAGGCTTTCCTCAAAATATGATTTTAGGTAATTTATTCTCTTTATTGAGAATGTCAGATCTTCAAAAGGGTTTGAATAGGAGAGAAAGAGAGAACATTTCACAAGCATTTTTTTTTTTTAAAAAGCATGGCTATTGAGTATTGCAGTCAGATTTTTTTAATAGGCAAGAAGTTTTATTTCAAGTTCACTGGTGGAATCTATAAATACATTACTCATTTCCTGGTTGCTTAGGCCATTAAGTGTCTAATCTATTTCCTGAGCTGAAACTAGCTAATGGAATAATATTTAGAATAGTAATCATCTATAATAGGGGCATTTGGCATCTATTCACCCAAAACATATTCTTGGTCATAATTCCCTTCATTAACTTATATGGTTTCTAATGGAATAATCTAACCTTTTTTTTAACAAACGTTTATTTTTAGGCAGTATTTTTTTAAATTTAAGTATAGTTGGCATACAATATTATATTGGTTTCAGTTGTACAATATACTGATTTGACAATTACATTATAAAATGTTCATCAAGATAAGTATAGATATCATGTCACCATACAAAGTTATAATATTACTGACTGTTTTCCCTATGCTGCATTTTTTATCCCAATGACTTTGTTACTTTATTACTAGAAGTCTGTACCTCTTAATCCCCTTTACCTGTCAATCACCTCACTTTTTACAGTGAAATATCTTCACTATTAAATCATGGTACTTAGCTCCCCCTTCTCTCCTCCTGTTAGGGCACTCCTCAATGACATTCTTTAGCCTCAACACATATGTAATGTAAGGCTGGGAATTATACTACTTGCTTTTCTACCAAGCAACTCATTAATGAAATCACTGAACAAAAAATAAAAACATGAGGTTGGTATTATTTCACAACAAAACTGAGATTTTTTTATTTACGCAATGGAAATTTGTTAAATAAGCTTATTATAACACCTATTTCCAATACTGCTCCAAAGCTGCAAAGGTTCAAATTACTGAAAGCAAACTATGATGTGCTGATGCTGATTTATCATGGAGCCTGCCATCTGACATTCACAGTGCTTCTCAAAGTCTCATTCCCACAAGTTTCCTTCATTTTTGTAGTCAGCCTATCGTTGTTGACTATCAGCCTACCTCTGACACATCTGTTACCAGGTGGAAGGTTCAGAGGGCAAACTAACCTTTTATATTTAGCCTAGGAGAAGCATTATTCAGTAGGTAAACATGACAGAGGAAAATCCCAAATGCAGGAAAAAGCTGAGCATGACTGTAGGATGACCTGTATCAATTCCTCAGTTTCTTCAACAAAGTTCAAGAACTGTGTTTGAAAATAGTCTACCAGAGCCAGGTTTGTGCTTTTGGGCAAATTGAGCCTTTCAGTTGAGTGTAGGTGTGCGGTACTCATGAATTATACACAGTTCTGAAATCTGAGCCCGCCAGAGGAAACTCCCTTTAAATCATGATGTTTAAAGTATGGTTTATACAGAAGATAAACTCAGTATAAAGTGTAGCTTGATTAGATAAAAAGATTACTAACTTAAAAGAAAAACCCTTTCTTTCAAAATAGCATTCTTATATTATATAAGTTATTACATTTTCCCAACTCAGACACCAATCAGTTACAGCCATTTAATCTGTTTTGGCACAGAGTATTAATATAATTGTTGCTGCTCTAAATGCCTCAATCCACAACAGAATTAGCAGTAAAACAGAATAGCAATGTTCCTTTTAGAAGCATCTCATGAAAAACAAAACATTTAACTTTATTTTCTAAAGAAAAATAACAAATTTCTGCTAAAAAAATGACCATTGTCATCTTTAAAGACATCTGATTATCAAAGTAAAATAAGTCTTTGTTCTGTCTGCTAAGTCACACCTGGCACAGTTACTAAAATCGGTGTTAAAATTTTCCCTCATGGATTTCACATTTATCATTGACAAATCTTTTCATATAACGCATTGCCCAGTGGTGGTATACAGGAGGCAGAAGCATTTCCTGACCTCAGCAGACTTACAGCAAGCCCCTGGAATCAGTCAGGAAAGGAAAATTATACCATGTAACTTATCAAAACTCAGTATCAGAGACTGGCATGTGTTATGACACCTTATCATGAGACTCTGTAGCTGGCCCCCTGACTCTGACTTGATTGCAAATGTTCTGTGCTTTTCAACTCAGAATCTGAAGTGAAGGAGATCACAGAGACAATTCCCTACACCCGTGAATCTTCCTCTGCTCTTTAGAGGCCTGAACAGATATGATTTTTTTCTGCAGTTCTTGGAGGCAATTAAATAAAAATTAAATATTTGATTCCCACATCACTAACCTCGAATACTTAGTTAATTAAAAGATAAGTTTTACTGAAAGCGGAGCCAAGATGGCGGCGTGAGTAGAGCAGTGGAAATCTCCTCCCAAAAACACATAGAGCTATGAAAATATAACAAAGAAAAATCTTCCTAAAATAGAGACCACAGGACACAGGACAACATCCAGACCACATCCACACCTGCAAGAACCCAGCGCCTTGTGAAGGGGGTAAGATACAAGCCCCAGCCCGGCGGGACCCGAGCGCCCCTCCCCCCGGCTCCCGGCGGGTGGAGAGAAACCGGAGCGGTTTTTTTTTTTTTTTTTTTGGCGAGCGCTTTTTGGAAGCCTTAGAGGGACGGGCCCCGTTGCTGGGGAGGCAGGGTGGCGGGACCGGTGAGGAGGTGCCTGGGAACGGCGCCGGAGGACAAAGAATATCCTGCGTTTCTCCCTGCGAGACCTGGGGGTGGGTGCCTGAGACCGGTGCCTGAGGACGGAGGAGGTCGCGCGTTTTTCCCCTTTTTTTTTTTTTCTCTTTTTGGCGAGCGCTTTTTGGAAGTCTTGAAGGGACGGGGACCCCAGTGCTAGGGAGGCACGGTGGCGGGACTGGTGAGCGGGTGGCTGGGACCGGCGCCTGAGGACAAAGAATATCCCCCGTTTTTCCCTGCGGGACCGGTGGGCGGGTGCCTGAGACCGGCACTTGAGGACAGAGGAAATCGCGCGTTTTTCCCCTTTTTTTTTTCTCTTTTCTGCGAGTGCTTTTTGGAAGCCTAAAAGGGACAGGGACCCCGGTGCTAGGGAGGCAGGGCGGCGGGACTGGTGAGCGGGTGCCTGGGACCGGCACCTGAGGACAAAGAATATCCCGCATTTTTCCCTGTGGGACCGGTGGGTGGGTGCCTGAGACCAGCACCTGAGGACGGAAGAAATCGCGCGTTTTTCCCCTTTTTTTTCTCTCTTTTTGGCGAGTGCTTTTTGGAAGCCTTGAAGGGACAGGGACCCCGGTGCTAGGGAGGCAGGGCGGCGGGACTGGTGAGCGGGTGCGTGGGACCAGTGCCTGAGGACAAAGAATATTGAGCGTTCCTTCCCTGCGGGACCGGTGGGTGGGTGCTTTTTGGAAGCCTTGAAAGGACAGGGACCCTGGTGCTAGGGAGACAGGGCAGCAGGACCAGAGAGCGGGTGCCTGGGACCGGCACCTGAGGACAAAAAAAAAAAAAAAAAAAAATCGCTTGTTTTTTCCTTTTTTTTCCTTTTTTTTTTCTCTTTGTTTCTGTTCCCTCTCTCATTGTTGCTGCTGTTGTTTTGGTTTGGAGAGTGCTTTTTGGAAATCTTAAAGGGGCAGGACAGGTCACTTAGACCAGAAGCAGGGAATCTGGGGATCTCTGGGCACTCTAACCCCCTGGGCAGCAGGGAGCACAGAGGCCCCTTACGGAGATAAATAGTCTCCTGGCTGCTCCCCCTCCAACGGGGCTCCACCATTTTGGAGGAACAGCCCCAGCCAGGCCAAGCCCACAGCAACAGCGGAGATAAACCCCAAAGCAACTGGGCAGGAAGCAGAAGCCCTGTCTGCGCACAGCTGCCCAGCACAAGCCACTAGAGGTTGCTATTCTCCCAGGAAAAGGCTACAAACCAACAAGAAGGGAAGCTCTTCCAGCGGTCACTTGTACCAGCTCTGCAAACTATCTCTATCACCATGAAAAGGCAAAACTACAGGCAGACAAAGATCACAGAGACAACACCTGAGAAGGAGACAGACCTAACTAGTCTTCCTGAAAAAGAATTCAAAATAAAAATCATGAACATGCTGACAGAGATGCAGAGAAAAATGCAAGAGCAATGGGATGAGATGCAGAGAAAAATGCAAGAGCAGTGGGATGAAGTCCGGAAGGAGATCACAGATGTCAGGAAAGAGATCACAGAAGTGAAACAATCCCTGGAAGGATTTATAAGCAGAATGGATAAGATGCAAGAGGCCATTGAAGGAATAGAAGCCAGAGAACAGGAACGTATAGAAGCTGACATAGAGAGAGATAAAAGGATCTCCAGGAATGAAACAACACTAAGAGAAATATGTGACCAATACAAAAGGAAAAACATTCGTATTATAGGGATACCAGAAGAGGAAGAAAGAGGAAAAGGGATAGAAAGTGTCTTTGAAGAAATAATTGCTGAAAACTTCCCCAAACTGGGGGAGGAAATAATCGAACAGACCATGGAATTATACAGAACCCCCAACAGAAAGGATCCAAGGAGGACAACACCAAGACACATAATAATTAAAATGGCAAGGATCAAGGACAAGGAAAGAGTTTTAAAGGCAGCTAGAGAGAAAAAGGTCACCTATAAAGGAAAACCAATCAGGCTAACATCAGACTTCTCAACAGAAACCCTACAGGCCAGAAGAGAATGGCATGATATACTTAATGCAATGAAACAGAAGGGCCTTGAACCAAGGATACTGTATCCAGCACGACTATCATTTAAATATGATGGTGGGATCAAACAATTCCCAGACAAGCAAAAGCTGAGGGAATTTGCTTCCCACAAACCACCTCTACAGGGCATCCTACAGGGACTGCTCTAGATGGGAGCACCCCTAAAAAGAGCACAGAACAAAACACACAACATATGAAGAATGGAGGAGGAGGAATAAGAAGGGAGAGAAGAAAAGACTCTCCAGACAGTGTATATAACAGCTCAATAAGCGAGCTAAGTTAGGCAGTAAGATACTAAAGAAGCTAACCTTGAACCTTTGGTAACCACGAATCTAAAGCCTGCAATGGCAATAAGTACATATCTTTCAATAGTCACCCTAAATGTAAATGGACTTAATGCACCAATCAAAAGACATAGAGTAATAGAATGGATAAAAAAGCAAGACCCATCTATATGCTGCTTACAAGAAACTCACCTTAAACCCAAAGATAAGCATAGACTAAAAGTCAAGGGATGGAAAAACATATTTCAGGCAAACAACAGTGAGAAGAAAGCAGGGGTTGCAGTACTAATATCGGACAAAATAGACTTCAAAACAAAGAAAGTAACAAGAGATAAAGAAGGCCACTACATAATGATAAAGGGCTTAGTCCAACAAGAGGATATAACCATTCTAAATATATATGCACCCAATACAGGAGCACCAGCATATGTGAAGCAAATACTAACAGAACTAAAGAGGGAAATAGACTGCAATGCATTCATTGTAGGAGACTTCAACACACCACTCACCCCAAAGGATAGATCCACCGGGCAGAAAATAAATAAAGACACACAGGCACTGAACAACACACTAGAACAGATGGACCTAATAGACATCTATAGAACTTTACATCCAAAAGCAACAGGATATACATTCTTCTCAAGTGCACATGGAACATTCTCCAGAATAGACCACATACTAGCTCACAAAAAGAGCCTCAGTAAATTCCACAATATTGAAATTCTACCAACCAATTTTTCAGACCACAAAGGTATGAAAGTAGAAATAAATTCTACAAAGAAAACAAAAAGGTTCACAAACACATGGAGGCTTAACAACATGCTACTAAATAATCAATGGATCAATGAACAAATCAAAATAGAGATCAAGGAATATATAGAAACAAATGACAACAACAACACTAAGCCCCAACTTCTGTGGGATGCAGCGAAAGCAGTCTTAAGAGGAAAGTATATAGCAATCCAGGCACACTTGAAGAAGGAAGAACAATCCCAAATGAATAGTCTAACATCACAACTATTAAAACTGGAAAAAGAAGAACAAATGAGGCCTAAAGTCAGCAGAAGGAGGGACATAATAAAGATCAGAGAAAAACAAAATTGAGAAGAATAAAACAATAGCAAAAATCAACGAAACCAAGAGCTGGTTCTTTGAGAAAATAAACAAAATAGATAAGCCTCTAGCCCAACTTATTAAGAGAAAAAGAGAGTCAACACAAATCAACATAATCAGAAATGAGAATGGAAAAATCACGACAGACTCCACAGAAATACAAAGAATTATTAAAGACTACTATGAAAACCTATATGCCAACAAGCTGGAAAACCTAGAAGAAATGGACAACTTCCTAGAAAAATACAACCTCCCAAGACTGACCAAGGAAGAAACACAAAAGTTAAACAAACCAATTACAAGCAAAGAAATTGAAACAGTAATCAAAAAACTACCCAAGAACAAAACCCCGGGGCCGGACAGATTTACCTCGGAATTTTATCAGACACACAGAGAAGACATAATACCCATTCTCCTTAAAGTGTTCCACAAAATAGAAGAAGAGGGAATACTCCCAAACTCATTCTATGAAGCCAACATCACCCTAATACCAAAACCAGGAAAAGACCCCACCAAAAAAGAAAATTACAGACCAATATCCCTGATGAATGTAGATGCAAAAATACTCAATAAAATATTAGCAAACAGAATTCAACAGTATATCAAAAGGATCATACACCATGACCAAGTGGGGTTCATCCCAGGGATGCAAGGATGGTACAACATTCGAAAATCCATCAACATCATCCACCACATCAACAAAAAGAAAGACAAAAACCACATGATCATCTCCATAGATGCTGAAAAAGCATTTGACAAAATTCAACATCCATTCATGATAAAAACTCTCAGCAAAATGGGAATAGAGGGCAAGTACCTCAACATAATAAAGGCCATATATGATAAACCCACAGCCAGCATTATACTGAACAGCGAGAAGCTGAAAGCATTTCCACTGAGATCGGGAACCAGACAGGGATGCCCACTCTCCCCACTGTTATTTAACATAGTACTGGAGGTCCTAGCCACGGCAATCAGACAAAACAAAGAAATACAAGGAATCCAGATTGGTAAAGAAGAAGTTAAACTGTCACTATTTGCAGAGGATATGATACTGTACATAAAAAACCCTAAAGACTCCACTCCAAAACTACTAGAACTGATATCGGAATACAGCAAAGTTGCAGGATACAAAATTAACACACAGAAATCTGTAGCTTCCCTATACACTAACAATGAATCAATAGAAAGAGAAATCAGGAAAACAATTCCATTCACTATTGCATCAAAAAGAATAAAATACCTAGGAATAAACCTAACCAAGGAAGTGAAAGACTTATACTCTGAAAACTACAAGTCACTCTTAAGAGAAATTAAAGGGGACACTAATAAATGGAAACTCATCCCATGCTCATGGCTAGGAAGAATTAATATCGTCAAAATGGCCATCCTGCCGAAAGCAATATACAAATTTGATGCAATCCCTCTCAAATTACCAGCAACATTCTTCAATGAATTGGAACAAATAATTCAAAAATTCATATGGAAACACCAAAGACCCCGAATAGCCAAAGCAATCCTGAAAAAGAAGAATAAAGTAGGGGGGATCTCACTCCCCAACTTCAAGCTCTACTACAAAGCCATAGTAATCAAGACAATTTGGTACTGGCACAAGAACAGAGCCACAGACCAGTGGAACAGATTAGAGACCCCAGAAATTAACCCAAACATATATGGTCAATTAATATTTGATAAAGGAGCCATGGACATACAATGGCAAAATGACAGTCTCTTCAACAGATGGTGCTGGCAAAACTGGACAGCTACATGTAGGAGAATGAAACTGGACCATTGTCTAACCCCATATACAAAGGTAAACTCAAAATGGATCAAAGACCTGAATGTAAGTCATGAAACCATTAAACTCTTGGAAAAAAACATAGGCAAAAACCTCTTAGACATAAACATGAGTGACCTCTTCTTGAACATATCTCCCCGGGCAAGGAAAACAACAGCAAAAATGAGCAAGTGGGACTACATTAAGCTGAAAAGTTTCTGTACAGCGAAAGACACCATCAATAGAACCAAAAGGAACCCTACAGTATGGGAGAATATATTTGAAAATGACAGATCTGATAAAGGCTTGACGTCCAGAATATATAAAGAGCTCACACGCCTCAACAAACAAAAAACAAATAACCCAATTAAAAAATGGGCAGAGGAACTGAACAGACAGTTCTCCAAAAAAGAAATACAGATGGCCAAGAGACACATGAAAAGATGCTCCACATCGCTAATTATCAGAGAAATGCAAATTAAAACAACAATGAGGTATCACCTCACACCAGTAAGGATAGCTGCCATCCAAAAGACAAACAACAACAAATGTTGGCGAGGCTGTGGAGAAAGGGGAACCCTCCTACACTGCTGGTGGGAATGTAAATTAGTTCAACCATTGTGGAAAGCAGTATGGAGGTGCATCAAAATGCTCAAAACAGACCTACCATTTGACCCAGGAATTCCACTCCTAGGAATTTACCCTAAGAACGCAGCAATCAAGTTTGAGAAAGACAGATGCACTCCTATGTTTATCGCAGCACTATTTACAATAGCCAAGAATTGGAAGCAACCTAAATGTCCATCTGTAGATGAATGGATAAAGAAGATGTGGTACATATACACAATGGAATACTACTCAGCCATAAGAAGTGGAAAAATCCAACCATTTGCAGCAACATGGATGGAGCTGGAGAGTATTATGCTCAGTGAAATAAGCCAAGCGGAGAAAGAGAAATACCAAATGATTTCACTCATCTGAGGAGTATAGGAACAAAGGAAAAACTGAAGGAACAAAACAGCAGCAGAATTACAGAACCCCAAAATGGACTAACAGGTACCAAAGGGAAAGGAACTGGGGAGGATGGGTGGGCAGGGAGGGATAAGGGGGGGGAAGAAGAAGGGGGGTATTAAGATTAGCATGCATGGGGGGGAGGGAGAAAGGGGAGGGTGGGCTGCACAACACAGAGAGGACAAGTAGTGACTCTACCACATTTTGCTAAGCTGATGGACAGTAACCGTAATGTGGTTGTTAGGGGGGACCTGATATAGGGGAGAGCATAGTAAACATAGTATTCTTCAGGTAAGTGTAGATTAAAAATTTAAAAAAAAAAAAAGAAAGAAAGAAAGAAAAGGGGGATTACTCCTTAACAGGATAAAACTATTGGTAAATCAAAGATCAACGCATGCTTTAAATATCCTTAATGTTGATCACTTAAAGGGTGTCAGATGATCAGCTATGGAGGTACTCTTTTCTGATAATATTCCTTTCTCTTAATTAAAAAAAAAAAAAAAAAAAGCAGTTACTGTGTGCTGACCTCCAATGAGTTCTGCACAGTGGTATAGAGGGCATGTCAAAGTGTGGGCAAAGGGTCTGTTTGTTTCTACGCAGAAGATCAAGGCCTAGCTTGGATACCCAGAAAATGAACTAAGATACGATATGAGGAGGAGCTTCCGGCATCAGCACTCTCTGGAGGACTCGTGCCGGGGGATGATCATCAAAAAGCCTCCACAGGGATCCGGACGATGCTGCGGTTGTGGCTGCATCCAGCCCACCGTCTCCTGGACTTGCCATAAGAAGGAGGAGGGAGATGTCTAGGCTGGCATGTGCATACAGTGAGACAACAAATTTGACTGGATCTGTACTGTTGGAACTCAACCAGGAGTTGGGAGGGGTGCAAGTTGTAGCACCCCAAAATCTCATGACTATAGACTATCTATGGTTAAAAGAACATATGGGATGTGAACAGATCCCAGAAATGGGCTGCTTTAATTTGTCTGATGGTTCAAGTACAGCTGGACAATATCCATCATATCATAGATAAATTTTCACAAATGCCTAGGGTGCCTAAATGGTTTTCTTGGCTTCACTGGAGATGGCTGGTAATTATAGATTTGCTTTGTTTATGTCACCGTATTCCTATTATGTTAATATGTGTGTGCAAATTAGTTAGTAGTTTAAAACCTATACATACTTAAGGTACTATACAAGAAGATATGTCAAAGAAATAATCAATCCTCCCAAGTTTCCTTCATATGCTACATCTATAGCTTTTCTTCTTCCTTCCTAATTACAAACCTTAAATAGAATTCGTGCCTCATATCGAATTTACCGAGTATCATAATTCCTCCAGGTGGTAAAGATACCTCGAGACAAGTGCTGGGCATAGAAGCCACAGGGCATAAATCTGCAAAGAAGTAAAAAGCTAACCTTTGCAAACAATATGGCTTCTCTCTCACTTACCAACTTTACATTTCCCTGTATGGCCCCGGAAGATGACTGGTTAGCCAGAGACGGGTAAGATTCCTCAAGGGAGGAACAACCTAAGACAGGCACAGTCGCAGGGGGGCCATCAGGTGAGAATTTGGGGATCAACAGAGGTGAGGCTCAGAACCTCACCCCCCCTGCTTTGAGAGAAATCTTCTGCATCCGTGGATGTCTTGCTGCCCTTGTCTAGCCTGGATTAATACTTAGTCCATAGGCACACACCTGATCATCTGATCATCTATATTTGCCTTCTTACAGCACTAAACTATGTTTTCTACCTTTATCTTGCATCTACCTACCACTTCAGCATTTTATTAAAAATAAAAATAATAATAATAATAGGAGAAATGTGGGATCAACATATAAATCAAGTACAAAAATCAAATGAATATTCATATTTGACCTGATGGTTTATAGGTCATATTGCATGATCAAAACCGAAAGTTTCTGTGATGAATGCCCTTGTACTGTTCACCATGTAAGAATTTATTCACTCTGTAAGAATTCGTTCACCATGTAAGAACTTGTTCGTTATGCTTCAGAAGATTGGAGACTGACGAGAATTAGGCTTGAGATGGATTAATGATTGTACATTGAGCATTGACCCCCCTATACTGAATTTTATTGTTGTTAACAACCATTTGATCAATAAATATGAGATGCCCTCTCAAAAAAAAACAAAAAAAAACAAAACAAAAACAAAAACAAAAAAAAAAAAAAAGATAAGTTTTACTGTCTGACAACTTTAGGTAAACTATATTAAATCTCAGATAAAGCTGCTGGTGTAACAAATTGGGGCAACTCAAGTGAGAGACTCTAGAAAAATTTAAGTAGTCAAAGAATTAGTGACATTTGACCACTATCATGACCAAAAACTATTCTGACAAATTTAAAACCTAGGTCACATGAACCCAAGAATTTTTAGAAAGGTAGGGTAAATTTCCTAAGATATCACAGAAAAAAAATCTAGCTTCTTTACTGAAAGCAGGCAAGATTGCTTAAAACAGAAATACCAAAATATTTGCTTTCAAGATTATACTCTGAACATGGAAAAATTAAAAACAAAACAAGACAGATGTGAAAAAGGATGATTTGCACCATCCCACCACATCCAGACTCGAGGGAAGATGGCTCCATCTCTAAGTCCTCATAAAGCCCCACATATATGGAGGTTTTAAAATCTAATGTATTCTCTTAGTTTTCTATTACTGTGTAACAAGTTACCATAAACTTATGGGCTGAAAATGATACTCTTTATTATCTCATAGTTCTGTCAGTCAGGAATCCAGGTGGGCTCTGCTGGGCTCTCCAGGTCTCACATGGCCGAAATCAAAATGCGTGCTGGGCTGGGCTCTTATCTAGAGGCTCTGGGGGAGAATCTGCTGCTCTCTCTGGTTGTTTTTAGAGGGTAGTCCCTTGCAGTTGTGTAAGCGAGGTCCTATTTCCTTTCCAACTCTCACCTCCCGGCTGCCCTTGGCTCCTTGACACTGCATGAATTCCTTCTCCTATGATCCCTTCCAGCTTCAAAGACACAGTTGTGCTTAGTGTCCCCATACTTCCTATCTCCTTGACTTCCCTTCTGCTATCAGCCAAAGAAAGCTCTCTGCTTTTGAAGGCTCACATGATTAGATCAGGCCCATTTAGATAATCCAGGATAATCTCCTATTTTAAGGTCGACTGTGGCAAGTAACAACCACAGAAGTCAGACCTCATCATATCCACAGGTTCCAGGAATTAGGGTGGGACATCTTTGGGGGACCATTTAAGAAATTCTGTCTAACAAAATAATAAGTAAACAAAGTAATAAAAACAAAAATAAAAGCCAACTAGTTTTGTGAATTTGTTCAAATGTAAAACAAATCTTCATACATGAATAAACATTTGCAAATGGTATAAAATAAGAAAGGTACAAAAGGTACATCGTAGGAGATAAGATGTCCTTCTAATACTCTGCCTTAGGCCCAGTTTCATTCCCTAGGAATTATAACTGTTCCTTATGTCTCTTTTCAGAGCTATCCATAGTAATGAAAGCACATGTATTGGGGAGGGCTGGTATTATCTGTTCCTGAAATATTTAGTAGGAGTCCCCTGTGCTTCACTTAGGCTTTTTTGGAGTCAGAGGGAAGTCTTCCTGTGATAATAGTTCATATTTTTAAAATATCTGAGGTTATGTTGATCTAATACCAACCAAATTGATTTCTAGTTTCCTAGAACATCACCCATTCCTTCCAGATTCTCAAATTAATATGCACAGGATTGAGCCAAATATTTTCTTGATTCTCTTACTCTTTTCTGTTCCTATCATTTCCCCATTATTATTTCTCATTGTATGCTCTCTTCCCCACCTTTTAATTTTATTAGGTTAGCTAAAGATTTATCTATTTAATTGCTTTTTTAAATCAAGCAGTTCTTTTATTTATTAGTCTGATCAATTTTCTTTTTTCTAATTAGGTTTTACCTATATTCCTAGTTTCCACTTTTAAGGTTTGTTTTGTTGATCATTTCTCTAGCTTTCTGAGTTAGGAACTCAATTCAGTTATTTTCTTTCTTCATTAAGATAGATGCTTCTGAACTCTGCTTTACCCAGTCCCATGGGTTCTGAACACACAGCATTTCACTGAGCTTTTTTTCCCTAGAGTTTCTATAATCTGTTCAGTTTCCTTTGTGATCCAAGAGTTATTTACATAATTTTTTTAAGTGTTTTCAGGTGATAAAAATTTTTTTCTAATTCTTAATTTCTAGTTTTAGTGCAGTGAGATTAGAGAATGCTGCATATATTCATTTTGCCTTTTGGAAGTTTATTAAAGTTTTCTTCATGATCTTTTACTGTGAATGTTTTATTCAGCATTTAAAAAGGTCTGATTCTTAGTTTCAGGATACAAAGTAACAAATAGCAAATAATTATTTATTCATTTTATTTGGGTTTTCTTTTTCTTATTTTTTGTTAACCTGATTTCTTATGAACTACAGGAAGTGAGTTAATGTTTCCCACCACTATCAGTAACTGTTTCTCTTCATATTTCCTAAAGTTTTGCTTTATAAGTGCTGGTGGTATACTGATGTTATGAATCATCCTTTTTTGTCTTATTTAAAGCTCTTCCACTCCATCTAATCTTGTCTGATATTAAAGATGCAATCCTTACTCTTCTGTTTGTGTTTTCTCGATAAGCTTTTCCGTTTCCCATCTTGTCTGTGTGATTATTTATTAAGTCTATTACTCTGCTTCTTCTTTAAGCCTAATCAGGGCCCTCGGAGCTCCTGCTGCCAGCCCACATGCCCATTCCCAGTAGTCTAAACTGGGCATCACTGGTTTGTTTGTCTGGGATCTAGAGCTGTGGGTATTTTTCTTCAATTGCATTTACTGTTCCTCATTACATACTGTGGTTTGGGATTGCATGTGTCTCCTAGTTTCTTTAAAGATAGTGTTCATAGTTTTTTTTGTTCTTCTAGTGCAGTTGGATAATTTATAAGAGAGGAGGATAATGCCACCATATTTGCTCTGCCATTTTATTTGGGGGGAGGAGTATTGTTTTACTGTCTGTATATACTCTGCCATTTTAAAACTAGACTCTAGAAAAAATTTTTTTGCTAGTTCTTCTCCCTTATCCATTCCCAACATCAAGCTCTCTGGCCAAAGGCCACACTGTGCTCTGCAGATTTTCCTGCTAACAGTATTTTCTGGGGTCTTGGGCACCCCAAATGGAAGGCAGTCTCTTATCTGGCTCTTTGAAATTAATCTCAGGTAGTTTCTAGGTTATTCTACACTGACTATCTATACCTTCCCCAGAAGCTTCTGAAAATCCTACTCTGATC
The DNA here is from genome assembly GCF_040802235.1 of Manis javanica. Classification (NCBI taxonomy): domain Eukaryota; kingdom Metazoa; phylum Chordata; class Mammalia; order Pholidota; family Manidae; genus Manis; species Manis javanica. Next base: position 83,555,128 of record NC_133166.1, on the reverse strand, counting down.
TCTGACTCAAGTCTCTCTCTTCAGTTCAGTTTAGTCTGCCTGACAGTATATTTTTACCAGCCAATTAAAAGCTGATATTAAACCTTAAGACATACCAATGGCTGGGGCACATTAGGTGATCAAATTAGTGTTTCACCTACTATGTGCAAAGCCCACTCCTGGGTGTTGGTGAAGCATATGAAGATGAATGCCTCAGGAACTCATAATCTAGTAAGAAAAAATGAGAAATACTGTTCTTACACTTTTTTGCTAAATGTACATTTCCACACAGTCTCCTCAAATGCCATGTAGTGTCATCAGCATTATCCATCTTCCTCTGGGCCCTCCGTGTATCACACTAACCTTCTTAAGCAATTAGAGGTCAACTGCTTTTTCCTGTTCAAAGTCTGTACCCTCCCCTTTGATGAGCATAAAGCTGCTATTGTTCACCCACTCTTGCCTTGGTTACAGAGGCAGAACAATAAACACTGAATACACAGAGCAGTTGTGTGAATTAGGATCCTCTGGCCACAAAGAATAGAGACTCACTCAGATTATCCCAAGTAACTGTGTGTGCACATGTACACATGTGTGTGTGAAACAATACCAGTGGGAACATAACCTTAAGATTTCACATGAAAATAAGGAATGAAAGGATCATATTGCAAGGCATCATAATAGTTCAGGGAAAGCAGCTTAATCAGGCCTCATGAGAAGTACAGAATAGATTGAAGAATTTCAAATTGTGATCTCAAGTTTTCCTGGGTCAGACAGATGTGCAGTGATTTGGTTAGTTCCTTATGCCTTTGAAAGCAATGATTTATTAATCATCCTCTTCCCTACAGGTATATCTTAAAATCCTTATATCCACACATACACACACTTTTTAAAAACTTCATGACTTAGCTTTTACTTACTCATCATTCTTGCTTACTCATGGTTTCTACTTAACCATGTCATCTTTGCCTGTCTTTTTGCTGGTTAGATATTTGACTTCTGTCCCTATCAAATAATTCTTACTATCTCAAATTTAAAATTTCCTGAGAGAGGATCTAATCAGTTCTCCATGTCACCATAAAATGGCAGATAAAGCACTCATGCCAGGTCATCTAACAGGTCAGGCTTCAAACAGACTGGCTGTTTGAGGTCAAATGTAGATGGTAAGCAATGCAAAACATGGTCACCCCATATATGCTTAGAGCTGATGTCATCAGGAAGGAACTGTGGATAGAATCCCTCAGAAAAGGACTGCGTGGATACAGATACTCCTAGATTTGGCCTACCTAGTACAGCGCTAAGCTTTCCTCAGCTTTTCCTCAGATGATTACCAGCATCATGCATTGTACCCCAGGTTCTCTATGAGTTCCAAGAAACATTAGTTATGTGAAAGAGATACTCTTATTTTATTACATTTCAAGTTTATCTCTTATACTTAGATGCAATACTTACATGCAAAATAAAAGTTCATATACTATACTACCAATAGCATGAGAGTTAACATAGCCAGCTAGAATTATATTTCTATTCCTTGGAAAGTGTTTTATCAAATAGCATTTACTGCTAGATTTTCAAAGGGTCAAAGTGATTAATATACCTGTTTCTATTAAAGAACATCCATTCACTATGGTCAGGGACTGGTGTACCAACTAGATACCAGAGCTTCCTTATAATTACATTTCTGCCACCTAAAACCACATAGAGAAAAAACTTTTACTTTTTACTTATGACTATTTAGACCTGAATTTCACAATGCTTATCACAATCCCTAAGAGAACAGGTTTTATTATCATCTTATAGACTGGAAAAGAAAATAATTCCAGAAGCCAACAATGCCATATTCTAGATCAGAGGTATACTGGATTCAGAGAATAAACTGCTATATGGCTTCAGAGTTTCAGCCTGGGTAAGCTGTATACTTTAGCCTGGCCTTGCACCTGAACTGAGACAGTAAATGCCTGACTTGGTACAGACATCTGTTTGCCCAAGTCAAGCCACTGGAATTAAAGAGGAGGCAATTATCCACAGGGTCAGAATGTATTTCTTTAAAGTTCCTATTGGGGCACATGCCCAACCTGTCCCTGGGTGTGTGATTTGTCTGATTCTTGCAAAATTATAAACTCTGTCAATCATAATAATCTTATAGTTTTTTAAGAGCACACAAATTGGAGATACATTCATCAAACAAAAGGAATATAAATTCAGATAAACTGTTTATATGACAAACATTATCACAATGATGTTCTTCATAAAAATATATTCAATTGCCAGATGATAATCCATACCTTAAAGGCACATCACTGATGTAGTTAAAAAGAAATTCTCCATAGTGAATAGTTCGGAAAATGCACTACAAGGAACACTTTTCATACTAGTCAAACACATACCATACCTCTTTCAGCATTCATTCAGTTTCCAACCAAAGAGTTACTAAGCACTTACAATACCAATATACCAGAAACTATCCTGGGTATTTAGAATATGGAACTGAATTTACCTCTTACCTTTCCTCAAGGGAAAGAGTCATGAAGATCTAACAAGGCAAATAGACTGATAAATAAATAATAAGAAAACAATGTGAGAGTATATAAATTTGGTTATATGTGAATGTTAAACTAGGCAAAGAAGGGAGAGGTGATCAAGGTCTTCATCAACTCTGATTTGCAATGAGGGTATTATCAGCAAGTGAGAAGAAGTGGTTGCAGGAGTATAAATCTTTGGAATGAATTATTGGGCCAGAGAGAGGGGGAGTAATGGTTATTTTACATGGAGAAGAGGAAGCAATTATATCTTTCAGCTCCTCTCTTACATCTCAAGCAACTCAAATTCCTTCACTTGCTCTACAAACCTCCTAACATCTTAATCTACTCATATTGCCTGGTCACACATGACAACCAACATATATAGAAGAAAAATGAGAGAAGAAATGAATGAGAATAAAATTAGCACCTTGGTATCATCTTGAAAGAAAATCACCATCTTCTTGTAAAGTGATGCTAGCTGCTGAAATATGTAAATCACAGAATCTTGGTGATTTAAAGGAATAGAAGTTTATTTTTTGTTCAGGCAAATTTCAGCTGGCAGAAGGGTGCCTTTGGAGGTTCTTGAACTATGTAGCCACTTAGGAAGTCTGACAGATGGAGATTCTATCACCTTCAACATGTGATTTCCAAGGTCACTTTCCTGCCACTATCCAGCTGGCACAACGGGGTAGACAGAGAGCATGGAAGCTAAAGAGGAGATTTTTTTCTTTTTCTTTAATAGCCAGGTCAAAGGAAGAAATGTGCATTACTTTTATTCTCATTCCTCTGACCAGACTCAGTCGTATGACTACACCAGCTGCAGAGGAAGTTGGGAAATGTAGTCCAAGTTGTATCAGTAGAAGAAAGGAAAATTGGAGTGGTGAACATTAGCCAATCTTTGCCCCAGGGTCCTTCCCAGAACTTGATCTGCAAATACACCCAGCTCTTCAACTGAGGGATGTGGATTAAAAGGAAGAATTCATTACAATTAAATCCTACTACTTAACAAATTTGTCTCCCAATGAAAGGTGGTAAGTCTTTATTATCATTACCCACTGACTTTTAAATATGAGCTCAACTACATAAACTTACTTTAAAATATCTTTAGTTCTATTATACTGAATAGTGGTACTCTCTCCACTTGCATTTCTAACTTGTCAGACTTAATATTTCTAACATTTAAGATTTTTAAAACTGAACTTCTGATCTTCCCCTCCAAGCCTCCTCTTGACTTCACCAGCTCAGAAAAAGACCTCTGGACATCCAGTTATTCAAGCTAGATGCTTGGGGATAATTCTTTATATCTTATTCACTCTACAACCCCATCCAATTTATTATAGGTTTTCCTTACAAAATATACCCTGAATCCATTAGTTTATTCTTATTTCCCTTAATGCAGGCCAGATTCACTTCCCACCTGGAATCCTAGTTGTTTTCTCTCTACATTTACCCTTAGAGTAGCTCTCTTCTTTTACATTATCTCAGTCTTTTCTTTCTCATTTAAGTCAGATAATCTTTTGAAAACCCTACCTAGGATAAATTCCAAAGTCCTAAACAAAGCCTGCCCTGCAAGAATCTGGGCCCTGGATTCTTGTCTAACGTTTGCCAGCATTTATTTTGCTCAATCTGTACCAGCCTTTCAGTTCCTTTAAAGGGCCTCCCCCACAAAATGCTCATAATATTTCCTCTGCCCAGGAGCTTTTTTTTTTTTTTAACATGAAATACATTTCTTTACCATGAAATATATTTTCATATAAAAAGAATGTAACTGATGCGTATGACTCACACTCATTCATGCACCAAGGCCAAGACAGGCAGTTATCCCAAATGTTTCCCTCTGGGAAGAAGAGGTGTATAGGGAAGAGCTTTTATTTCACCTTGATAGAGAAGTCTTTCAAGAAGTCCTGGCTTTGTCTTTGTCTTCTGCACAAGGTCTGCTAAAACCGAAGATCTAGACCACTAGGATGGGCAAAGCCCAAAAAAACAAACTACAGGTTTAGAATTCACTTATATCTTAGAATTTGGGTTTTCACATAATTTCTAGCTCCTAAAAATTTTCCTTCTTTTCCCAACAAATCAACCCCACATTTAAAAACATATTTTAATTATTTTATCCAGAAGTTTTAGATGTTCTGTACCAGAAGGATTTATAGTGATGTCAGTCCAACATTTTGCCAGAAACAAAAGATCTACTATTGCATATTTTACTACTACTCTTTAGCTGGCTGTCCCCTATTAATCTTTTAGAGCTTCAGAAAATTTCCATTTTCTCTGAAAAGTTGTCCTTGACCCTCATTCCCCAATCTAAACTAGTTTCTATTTTCTATCTTGTAATGAACTTCTCTTTCCCTCTGCAACCCTTATTACAACTTCCGACCATGCATTACTTTTGTGTTACCTGTCACTTCTATTACCTTGTAAGCTCCAGGAGGACAAGACTCTTGTCTTGTGATTACTACTAAATGAACTGCCTAGCACATTACTAGGACAGAGGCGGTGTCTAGGACAGGAACCTTAAATCTTATTAAGCAAAAGAATTAATAGATGCAATGTAATGTAATCAGGTTGCATCAGAATAGTCTTCAATCCTATAAATGATCAATAAATACTGGCAATCTCAAATAATTATTGACTGCTTTATAAAACTATGCAGTTTAGTTAGCAGAAGAGAGATAGTAAAGCACAGACTCTGGAACCAGACTATCTGGTTTCAAATTTTGGCTTTGTCATTTATTAGCTAACTGGCCTTTGTTAGAGACTTAAACATTCTGTGCCAGTTATCTGGTCTGTAACAACTGGGTCAATAAGAGCACTTCATGATGTTAAGGTGATGATTAAATGATAAATTTGCCAGGCATCCAAGGACACAAGATACAACTGTTGTGGCTGCTATCTCTATGAAGTTAATGTTAACCACTGGTGCCTTCAGACAAAAATGGCAAGTTACATAGACTTAGATGGGAAAAATACATAGGAGAGCGAGCTGTAGCAAGGGACTTGGGTTGCTGATGCACCAACAAGAGACAGGAGCACAGAGACATCCATGAAGGAGACAGGGAGGAGCTGACCATGTAGGTGTCTAGCGCCAGCATGCAGACATCACGGACACAGTGATCAGGAGATAAGGGGCTGCTAAGGGGAGACTGGGATGGGCTTGCCACCTCCTTTTGCAACAAGTTCACAGCACTTAGTTCACTCGATCCATCACCAGCTCTTTGTGGAGAGGAAGTCTTTGGTTCTGATTTCGGGCTCAGTTCATCAAAAATACTTGGGAGTATCAGCCAAGTAGGTACGATTAAATTGTATACCTGTTGACTTCAGCAAGCGTCTCCTGGCATTAAAGGCAAGTTCTCCCTAAGACAGCAGTTCTCTGATGAATGCAAACTCTACTCATGGATCCTAGTTTCCATAAGACAAAATACTAAATTCTTCCCTGTTTTCTTCCGTCTTCCTTCTTTTTGCAATTGCATTTTTTCCTCCAAATACTGCGAATATATTACACAATCTCCTCTCTTGTGCTCATTTCCCATCCCTCAGATAGGGATCCATATAAAATAAAATAAAAGTCTTTTGCGTTTGGATCTTGTGAATTATACTAACTATCGGTCTGATTATTTTAAAATAAAGTTTTACCTTTTCTAAATATAAAACTAGTTGTTTTTTTTAGTCATCCCGAAACTACCTACCATAGCCCTCCACGAAAAAATTGCATTAAGATTAGTTTAACAACGTCATCCCTACTGAGAGTTTAAGGTTACACATGTTGGGATAAAATGAATAGAGCTGAGACCTGAGATAAATTCAAACTAAAACAGATTAACTAAGTCCCACAAAAGAGTCTGCCTACACCAAAGCACTGAACAGCTAGGATGGTATCACGTGAGAAGCTTTCATTTAGTTCTACCATATTTTCAATTGCTAAGTGTCAGAGAAAGAATATAAGGTTGTTCTTTCTTACAACAAGGTAAACTCACACAACTGCCAGAAAAAAAGGATGGGACATATATCTTGAAAAGTCAATTGTAAAAGTCAACCTTAACTTCCTACGTACTACAATCAGAATATGTGAATCTAAAGGTCAGCTTCTGTTCTACTTTGGCCAAAAAAGTTGGTATTTTAGGAGATTCAGATTAGTCTCTGAATCTTTGATTGCAATATTCTCATGTGCCATATTGTCTTAAGAAAGTGTTTATGTTCACTTCGGTAAATGTATTTTTTTCTCTTTTCCCAGTGATTTATGCTATATAAACAATTCTGTCTAGAGTTAACAATGTTTGATAGATAATGCACAGCACAACTAAAAGAAACCAAAATCTTAAGAAAATGAAATAGAATTAAATAAACATTTAATTTTTCTTTTTCCCTCACCCCCTGCCTCTGGCAACTACCAGTCTATTCTCTGTATTGATGAACTTGGTCTTTTGGGTTTGTTTGCTTGACAATTCTATACATAAGAGAGATCATATCATATCTGTCTTTGTCTGACTTACGTCACTTAAGATAATGCTAAGGTCCACCCATGTTGTTGCAAATGGCAAAATTTCATTCTTTTTTATGACTGAATAATATGTGTATGTGTGTGTGTGTGTATATGCCACTATTTCTTTATCCAGTCATCCATCAATGGACACTTAGGCTATTTCCACATCTTGGCTATTGTAAATAATGCTTCCATGGACATGGGAGTGAATATATCCTTTCAAAGTTAATTTTTTTTTAGAAAAATACATAAAAGTGGCATTGCAGGTTCACATGGTATTTCTATCTTTAATTTTTTGAGGAGCTTCCATACTGCTTTCCATAGTGACTGCACCAATTTACATTCCCACCAACAGTGCACAAGGGTTCCCTTTTTACCACATCAATACTAGCTATTTCTTGTCTTTTTGATAGGTACCCTTTTTCCTCATCAATATCCTCATCAATACTAGTTCTTTCTGTCTTTTTGACAGTAGCCATTCTAACTGGTGTTGAGGTGATACCTCACTGTGGTTTTGATTTGTATTTCCTCATCATTAGTGACATGGAGCATCTTTTTATGTGTCTGTCGGCCATCTGCATCTTTGCCTATTTTTTAATCAGAGTTTTCTTTTTTTCTATTGAATTTATGAGTTCTTCACATTAAAGAACATGATTTATAAGATACATGGTTATAAAATAAATTATTTGCAAATATTTTCTTCTATTCAGCCGGTTGCCTTTTCATTTTGTTGATGGTTGCCTTTACTTTGCAGAAGCTTTTTAGTTTTATATAGTCCCACCCACTTGTTTATTTTTGCTTTTGTTGTCTTAGCTTTGGGTCAAATCCATAAGATACTCACCAAGACCAATTTCAAGAAGCTTAACACCTAGATTTTTGTCAAGGAGTTTTATAATTCCAGATCTTATGTTCAAATCTTTAATCCACTTTGTGTTAATTTTTGTGTTTGATGTAATATAGTGGTCTTATTTATTTAAAAAAAAATTTTTTTTTTTTTTGCATTTGGCTGTCCAGTTTTCCCAGTGCCATTTATTGAGGAAACTATCTTTTCCCCATTGTATAATCTTGGTTTCCTTGTCGTAAATTAGTTGGCTATATATGCATGGGTTTTTTTTTTCTGAGCTCTCTGTTCTGTTCCATTGGTCTATCTATCTGTTCTTGTGCCAGAACCATAATGTTTTGAGTACTATAGCTTTTAATATAGGTTTAAATCAGGGAGCATGATGCCTCCAGCTTTGTTCTTTCTCAAAATTTCTGTAGGTATTTGAAGTCTTTCGTGTTTACATGTAAATTTTGGAGTTGTTTGTTCTATTTTTCTGGAAAAAATGCAATTGAAATTTTGCTAGGAATTAAACTGAATCTGTAGGCTGCTTTGGGTAAGATGGACATTTAACAATATTGATTCTTCTAACCCATGGACACAGAATATCTTTCCATTTATTTGGGTTTTCTACATTTCTTTCATTAATGTTTTATAGTTTTCAGTATATAGATCTTTCACCTTTTTTTTTAAGTTTATTCCTAGGTATTTTATTATTTTTGATATAATTATAACTGTGGTTCTTTATTTCTCTTCCTGGTAGTTTATTATTAGTATATAGAAACTCAAAAGATTTTTGTGTATTGATTTTATATCCTGCAACTTTACTGAATTTATCAGTTCCAACAGTTTTTTTGATGGGTCTTTTAGGGTTTTATATATGTAATATCATGTCATTTGCAAATAGTGACATTTTAACTTCTTCTTTCCCAATTTGGATGCCTTTTATTTCTTTTTCTTGCCTAATTGTTCTGGCTAGGACTTCCAATACTATGTTGAATGAAAGTGGCCACAGTGGGCATCCTTGTCTTGTTCCTGATCTTACAGGAAAGGCTTTCAACTTCTCACTATCAAGTATGCTATAAGGTATAAAACTAAACATCTTTAAGCTTCCTCTGAACTCTGGAAGCCAACTTTCTGATGTATGATAAATTCAATATCACAGGCTGGATTTTCCTTGTAATCAGAGTATCCCTATTCAAGTTTTATTAACAATTCATAAGCAAATAATTGCTTCTGCTATCAGGGAACTTAAACAGATGCCAGGCTTATTCATACACTTGCACTGGATATTTTTTTTTTCAATTTATAAAAGCAGTATCTGTTTGTGGTAAAAGAAACTGTATTAAAGGATATTATTGAAAGTATTAATAAATGAAAGTAAGCATTATTTAATAGCAAGGAAGTCTCCTTTCCACACCAACCTCTCAGCCCTCTCTTAGAAACTAATTTTTTTAATGTACTTAGACATAAATGCATGTATGTGGTAGATTATTATTGAAATTGTTTTTGATCAATAATGCTGACTGGCATCCATTTCCCATGTGGGGTCTCCTCTGACACTGGCTACATGGCATGCCTTGCTCAGTGTGACACTAACAAATGTGACACAAGCAAAGCCTTGGCAAGTGCTTGTGTAATGGGTCTTACCTTCTTAGAAACCTGAGACCACAGTGTTGTGAAGAAGTCAAGGATGAGAAAAGATGTGGAAAGAGAGATCCTACCCTGAGCTGTCCCACCTGCTGAATGCTACCCCATGAATGAATCCAGAGATAACAACAGATTAACTACCCAGCTAGCTAACAGAATCATGAGAAATATTTTTTTGTAAACCAGTAAGTATTGGTATGGCTTGTTACACAGCAGTATGTAACTAATACAATGTGCAAGCAGCAAGCATAAATATGTCGATATACTATTGACCTTCCTTGAATTCCATTTATGAAGAATAAAATACATTTGACAATTATGAAATAAAGAGAATTTCAGAGAAAATACAAATCATGATTGTAACTTCATACATAAAGAAGGAACAGACTAGTCTGCCTTTTGGAATCTATATTAGCAGTCCTTTAATTTTAAAATCTATTAGACATTCTACCTGTTTAAAAGGCTGTGACAAGTACATCTTAGCCTCAGTTCTTTCAATAGTTATTTTTATCACAGACAACTAAGAATTTTATGCAAATGTAATTTGAAAAACTTTTAGTATTCTAAAATTATTGAATAATGACCTGAAAAATCTGTTAGAGAAAAGGAAGGGTATCTGGTTACCCACATCATCAAGGAAGAAGGCTGACCTTTTCTCTCAGTCTTAGAAGTCCGTAAAAGTTGAAAATTCACAAATTCATATATCATGATCCCTGTCATCTACACAGTATGATAGACACCTTCTTTAAAAGCATAATTCAGATCAAGAAACTTTGCTATTTCAGTTTTCTGTAGGAAGAAACCTGGAATGCTGTTCAGTGTAACACATGAGGGTTTTCCCTGTTTATTTTCAGAGATGATTTAAAGTCCAAAATTCTTCCTTAAGATTTGTTAACTGAATAATGTTTAATGAGTGACTTCTTTAGCCCAGCTACTATGCTAGGAGTTGGATCAGGTACAGGGTATCTGGAGAGGGGCAAGTTATAGTCAAACCCTTGAAGAACTCACAATGAGAGAAACTGAGGCAAGATGAATACAGTAATAATGGCTAACATTTTTTATGTACCAACCATGCATCACACTGTACTAAGTTTCTTATATATATTATCCCACTTAATCCTCAGAGTACACCTATTACACAGATAATATTATGCTCATTTTCACAGAAGAGGTAACTGAGGCACAAGGAGTATGTGACTTTCCAGCAATCATACAGATTGTAAAAAAGCCAAGATTTGAACAACAACATGGCTTCAGAAAACCATATTCTGAACTCCACTGTGATGTTCTAGCGGAGGAACTGCCAGAGTTAAAATAAATAACAACTGAGGCTCCCACAGGAGGGAACATCTAGTCTCGGTCCTAAAGGAGGAACAGGGATTTTGCCTGACCCCATAACTTCAACAGGAATTCATACATCACTTAGCCAGGGCTTCACACATATGCTGAGCTTTATTAATTCTTATAACATTCTTGTACAGTAGGTATTAGCTTCAATTCTTAATCAGAAAACTCACACTCAAGGAGATTAAGTAACATTTTCAGGATCACTCAGTCAGAACTGAAGTTAGAATTCAAACCTAGACTTTGTCCAGGCACTCCACAGACAGAAAGTATTCCAAGGACAAGATGTGACAAGGCTAGGAAGGGGCATGGCCTTTACATATTGGTGTGAAAGAAGGGGATGTGTGCCAAGCTGAGGGGTGGGGGTCTATCCTGCAGGTATAGGGAGCCAGCAGTGCTCTCTGAGATGAAGAGTGGTAAGATGAGGCTGGTTTTCCAGGCTGAAAACTCTGGTGGTGATGAGTTGAGGAAAGTAAAGAAGACAAAAATTAAGGCCAGAGAAACCTGTTAGTCCAAGGTGGCTAGAACAATCCAGAAAAGCAATGTTAGAGGCCTGAAATTTTGAATTCTGAAGGTTCCACGAGGATCCTACAATGTTTGATCAATTTCTTCAAAGTGTTTTCCTCACAGGAACATTGTGTACAATTTGGCTTCCTTAACAATAGCCATCCTAAAATTTGTTGAAATACTTTAGAATAAAAGGTTTTACGTAAATTATTTTAGAAAACAAATGAAGTCCCTATTTGATATGTAGTATTCAAATTACGTTTTGCTTACAATACTCATTCTATCAGAATACAGACTTTCTATTATCACTGGACCTCCTGCTAAGACCTAACTTATTTATTTGCACAACTTACTGCCTCTCTTTTAAGAAAGGAATGGAATCAGATGTGGTTGTGTAAGATATGATACACACAAAAGCAGGGCTTAAGTAAGTAAAGGCAACAAGACCACACCAGAAGAGGGTATAGACAGTAAATCAGAACTTTAAAAAAGCTAACATGAATGCCAGGGGAAATTTCTTGCCAACCAAGTGGGCTGACAGAAGTGGAGCGTAGAGTTGTGAAGAAAAAATCTCAGAGTGTATGAGAAGATGGGAGAACTTGGGTATGCTGACAAACATAGGAAATTGACATGGGTTATCAGATGTGGGAGATACAGTTCAGGGTTGCCAAGTAAGATTTGTTTTCAGAGAAACTGGGGAGAAACTGGTATTTGGTTGACTATGAGAAAGACAATGTTGTAGGCTGAACTATATGCCCCCAAAATTCGCATGTTGAAGCCCTAACTCCCAGTACTGATGTCCTTACAAGAAGAGATTAGGACACAGACAACATAGACCAAGGGGTGACCATGTGAGGACATGGCAAGAAGGCAGCCATCTGCAAGACAAGGGGAGAGGCCTCAGGAGAACCAAACCTGCCCACACCTTGATCTAGGGCTGCCAAGCCTCCAGAACTGTAAGAAAAATTTCTGCTGTGTAAGCCACATAGTCTGGGGTATTTTATTATGGCAGCCCTAGCAAAGCACTGCAGACATGAAATAGAGCAGCCATGAGGCCCAGAAAAAAGTACTGCCTTTTAAAGAAGCAACCTAATGAGAAACTTTAACATGTATTAAGAGCTAGTAGGACACACAGTAATCCTGAGGGCAAGGGATGATAGAGGATACTGCAGTGCCAGAGAAGAGAATGGAATACTGCACACAACATGTTGATAAATGAGTTGAACCTGCACCAAGTTGAGTAACTGAAGCTTCTTTTAACCTAATGATCAACACCATGATGATGATCATCACCATCACCATCATCAGCACCATCAGCATCACCATCACCGCCATCATCACCACTGTCACCATCATCACCATCAGCTGCATCATCACCATCACCACCACCACCACCATCACCACCATCAGCATCACCATCATGAGCATCACCATCATCAGCATCACCACCGCCATCATCACCACTGTCACCATCATCACCATCAGCTGCATCATCACCATCACCACCACCACCACCATCACCACCATCAGCATAACCATCATGAGCATCACCACCACCATCATCACCACTGTCAACATCATCATCATCCCATTGTCACCATCATCATGATCAGCAGCAGCAGCATCACCATCAGCATCACCACCGCCATCATCACCATCACCGTCACCATCACCACCACCATCACCATCATCACCATCAGCATAACCATCATGAGCATCACCATCATCAGCATCACCACCACCAGCATCACCACTGTCAACATCATCATCATCCCATTGTCACCATCATCATGATCATCAGCAGCAGCATCACTATCAGCATCATCACCACTACCATCATCAGCATCACCCTCACCACCATCACCAGCATCACTATCACCACCATCACAGTAACAATGAATAACAAGTATTTGAAGGAGAGCATGTGATCCACATATTACAGTGATCTGGGTAGGAAGTGGTAGAGGCCAGTTGAAAGAAATAGCTCCCTTCCATGGCTGGTAGCAATAAAAGTCCCAAAGCCAGAGGAACTGACAATGAGAAAGGATCACGCATTTAATCACAACTATCAGCTGTAACTAGGAATATAAATTTTCCCCTCAGTAGTTTGTTTGCCATTAAGTGGAGCTTCAGAAAGCTTGACAAGCAACAGCTGGAGGTATGTGACTAACACTGAAAATTTTTTAGTATCTTTTTTGGGCTGCTATTCTCATTTACACATTGTTTCCAATGTTTCAGAAGAAATGATTTTTTACAGGAGGGGTGAGGAAGAGGAGAGATAAAGGCCTAAAAGTGAAATAAGTAAATTCTCCAGGGTATTAATTAGACTTGGTTATTTGCCAGCTAAATGCTAAATGGGTACATGAGTTGGTGAAATGTGAATATGAGTAAATAAGTAAATACACTGTAATGATACTTTATGCTCTCCAGAGGAGAGGGTACCGGTATCTGAAAGAGCTGTGGTTGAAGTAGTTGGAATACTAAACCTTCAGGATTCAATGCCCAACCTGTTTTAAACACCTAAGACATTTAAATTCATTTTTATTGCTACCTAAAAAAAAAATTCTAATTATTTTCAGTGAGCAGAAACAAGGGCACAGGAACACCATATCTATTTTCTTGTCTAAATCAGATTCCCCAACACAAACTCTGAAGCACACTTTAAATATAATCTTAATATGAATTCAAATAGATAAAAAAATCAAAGAAATGTGGATCTCATTGTAAAAAGTTGTGGGAAAATTACTTACTACCACTGTTTCCAAAGAGTAAAGACAAGTTCTAACTTTATTTGTGAATCATAACAACTAGATAAAAGATAATTGGCAAACTGTAGAAAGGTATATGAAATATGAAAATTCCCACTTAAGAGCATAGCCATTAGTCTTTCTATGTCTTTAAAAGACTGCTGAGAGTGAATTAACTATGGGGGAAAAGTACTTAAAACTGGGAGGAAGATAAACTCCTAGTAGAAATAGCAGTTCTGCAATGTTCTTTTCATTGTTAATGCTTCATGGAAAGCTCTGAGGACATTGTAACAAGTTTGGAATATGCATACAAGGGCAAATGCTTTATTCCTATGACTTATTATTTCTTTTTCTTAAAAAAGAGACAATCACATAAAAATCTATTTTTATATCCATTTATCTTATTTTTCTTTGGGGAAAGAGAATTTAATGATTTATATAGATTAGTTCATTATACAATAACCAGGTTTACCCATCAAGTTAATTCTTAAAATATCTATATGGCTTTCTCCTTAATAAACTGAAAGAAAATGACTGTCATAAGTAGGTATAATGGTAGAATGATGGCAGAAGTAAATAAAGGGGATAAATGCATTTTAGCTGAATAGCCAGTAAAGCTGCACTTTCTAAATGTGGAGGGTGCCTGATACCTGGGCACGTGGAGCTGTGGCCTGTTTTCTCCACTGTTATCAAGAGTTTCAGACATTTACATGCCCCTGCTCATTCTCACAATACATGATTTGTGAGAGGCAAGATTGAGTTTTATTAATCACGGTTTTGGGGAAAAACAAAGCAATGCCCCAAATGGGGCCCACTGAGGATTATGAATGTTAACAGAAGCCTTAAAGGAAATAAGAGGTAAATGTTTTGATATAGAAACTACCTCATTATCAATTTGTCAATTATCACATCTTCGTATCATCTAACTTAATAAACATTTCTCCAGCAGAAAATCTTGATACTTTTTTTTATTTTTATTTTTTCATTTCAACATTTTTTTTATTAAGGTATCACTGATACAGACTCTTACGAAGGTTTCACATGAGCAACACTGTGGTTACTATTTTCACCCATATTATATAAAGTCCCACACACACACCCCATTGCAGTCACTGTCCATCAGTGTAGTAAGATGTTAAAGAGTCACTACTTGTCTTCTCTGTGCTGTACTGCTTTCCCCGTGAGCCACCTACATTAAGTGTGTTAATCATAATGCCCCCAGTAGTGATTCTATAGCATCTTACTAAGCTGATGGACAGTGACTGTAATGGGTTATGTGGTGGGGACTTGATAATAGGGGGGAATGTAGTAACCACAATGTTGCTCATGTGAAACCTGAGCATAAGATTGTATGTCAATGATACCTTAATAAAAAATAATAATAATAATAACACCCTCCCCACCAAAAAATTTAAAAAATGAACCTTTTCTATGGTGCATAGAAGGACACACTTTAGATCCATGGAGTCAACAAAAGCTTGTGTGGCCTCATTGACAATTCAAAGAAAGCCTCTATTTGAGAGATTACATTCTTATTTACATACAGCAACAATAGCCAGAAATAAATAGCAAACTGAATGAAGAAAGTAGAGGTAAATTGCTTTTAATACAAATATTCTTTATAGTTTTGTTCTCGTGTGAAAGTTATTTTCAAATGGTTAAATTCAAATCTATGGTTACAAATATGGAGATCTAAGAGGAGAAAAATCTTAAATTTCTAGATAAACAAATTCACTGCATTCCTTTAAAAACATGATTTTTGAGAGGCAAAATCAAATTGTATTAATTCACTCTAGGAGAGTGGGTAATTGTCCATCAGAGTATATAGGTAACTGAGCTGGAGCAGAGCTTAGGATTTTCTGGGGCAAACAGTTTCCATGGCAACATCCTGTTTTTGGTGGCTGCCTGTCCAGCATGGGGTAAGATAATTTTTGTGTGTGAGAGGAAGATGGCAGGGCAAAACTTTGTTTTTAGCCACTAGAGGCCCTCCTCATTTCCCTAGCTCTTATTGCCTCTGGCTTCTTTACTTCTACTGTGCATTTCAAATCTCTACGATTAGAGTAAAATGGTAGCAACGGTGGCACTGTTATTAGGACAGAGAGAAGCAGTCATAGGAGCTGGCGGCCATGGATGGCAAAACTGGAATGGTTTTGCTGACACTAACCTGAGCAACCAAATGAAAATCTTAAGCACAGGTCAGTATTATCTTCCAATGTCACTAAACGGTCTTTAGAATACAAGTTTTTGAAGAAAAGATGCTTTTATTCCTAGGTAACCACCACCGAGTGATTTAACATCCTCCCTTACCATTACCTGCTTTTGGAGTTCAACAGTTCTCTGTGCCTCTCCCCCACCCACTTTTCTTGAAGCCTCTCAGTCCCCTATCTGTCCTCACTTTTCTTTTTACTAGTGAGACTCCATTATCCATCGTGTCAACCATGTTCCAGTTACGAGCCTCATCTCCCTGACCCTGTGGTGGTGGTGCCACAGTCATGACTACCACTTCCTGAGAAGTGACTGTTAATATTCCAAATCATGTGAGCCAGTTAAGTCATTGGTACCCTGAAATTGGCCATATTGGGAGCACTTACAGCATGGAACCTGGCAAAAGCCACAAACCAGGGACTCCCTTTCATTTGTCTCTCTTCCCCAAGATCTGGTATATTAGTGCACCACTGCCCTGACTTCGAGTGTCTTTCTTTTGCCTCGTGCTGGCAAACCTCAACTCTGGTCAAAACAACTGTCTGCCTTCCTCACATATACATTTGGGTGGCTGAGTTTCTCTAGAGAAACTCACAAAACATTGCAGATTTTCGCCATGATGAATTCATGATCTCCAGCAATATGACTCTTTTGTGTTTTTCCAGTTAGTTCTTCACATCCTCTACAATATTGATCTAAAAGCTTTCCCATATTCTTTAAACCTCTCACTATGTTGTATTCTCTTCATTCTAGAATCTTAATTGTAAACAACAGAAATGGAGTATTTCAATTTCCTCTTCACCAAAATGCACATTCCCTTTATCCCTACCTATTCTTCGCTCATTTCCTCCTGCTGTAAAGGAAGAAAGGTCCGTTCTTTTAAGACTAATCCCTTCCCTCCTCAAAGGCCTATCTCTGTCAGTATAATCTTCTTTGTTTATCAAATCTTCAACTTTTCTCTTTCTATGGACTTTTCCTTCTTATTTGAAAATGGAGTGGTCTAGTCCCTAAATATCAACCCTTGTTAATCTCTGAGTTATAGTCAAGTCACACTGGCTGTCTCCTAGTTTCTTGAAGATACTTTTACTCCCTCCCATCTCACGATGTTTGTACATAATCTTCCTTCAGTCTGGAATGCTTTCTAATCTCAGCTCAAAAGCTTTCCCTAAATCACTGGGTCAAAGTCACGTTCCTTTGCTCTTTGCTCACATATATCCTTGTTATATCCCTTGTGAGCATTTATTTCACTTTATAATTACACATTTATTGTGATTATCTAGTGAACATTTCTGCACAATGGTATAAACTTCCTGAATTGAGGGAGCATACCTGCTTTTGTTCAACCTTGTATTCCTCAGGTGTACTACAGTACCTGGCATACAGCATGGGCTCAATGAGGAAACTGATTCACTGAGGTTTTTAGTATTTAAAGAATCATCTTTCCCATCCTCCAAAAATCCATCTCAGTCTCATGTCTACTTATCTCTCTCTTGGACTTACTTTTTGGCTTGCTGGCTGTCTCTTCCATCCCCCATATAAATCTTCTGAGAAGAGTTGTTCCATCTTCTCTTTCCATTTACTCATCTCCCATTTATTCCTCGAATCATTTTATACTTTTTTACTTCATCATGCCACAGAAACCACTCTCACTAGGGCCATTAAGCACCACATTAGCGTGAACTATTGCAGAATGCCCACTTACCATTCCTCAGTACCTTACGTGACCTCTGGGCATCATGGACACTTGTTCAACTTTTCCTTCTTGAAAACAACCACCTTTCCCCTTAGTGTTCACACTTCATGCTCTTCTGGGTTTCTCCTGCCTTCAAAGTCTCACTGGCTTCTGTTCCTTAGCCCATCTTTTATGCTAATGCATCTATTCTGAACCCTTCTCTCTGCTCCTCTGTGAGAATTCACCAGCTCCCATGGTTTCAATGGTGATGACATCTACTTTTAGCTCAGCACATGCCTACTTGATACTTCTGTGTACTTGGATATGAATTTGTGGCTATCCACCATAAACCTAGCATGGCTGACACTTACCTCATCATCTTCCATCCTTGCAATCTGGTCTCCTTTGTTGGTTCCCTTTTGCAGTGTGATTGCGATCAATTTGCCCAAGTAAGGATCCTGAGTGTCATCACTGGCTCTCTTTCCCTGCCCTAATGCTCACATGTAATCACTATCTGTTGATCTGAGCTCTTGCATATCTCTGGAATCTGTCCACGTCTCCCTGGCCTGTGACAAATACTCTGGTCACTTCTCACCTGGATCAATGGCAACCATCTCTGAGTTGGTCTGTCATCAATATCTAACCTACTCCTTCCAATCCAATCTCCACACAGCAACCAGAATGAACCTTCAAAAACATAAATCTGATCATTTCTGTCTCCTACTTAAAATACTTCAATGCTTCCCAGCACCCTCAGGATAAAACCCAAGTTGTTTAAGATGGCTTACATGTCTCTGCACCAGCTGTCTGACTTCTGCTTTAACCCTCTAGTCTTCTCTCCATCTAATCCCCTCCTTCTCTATTCTGCAGTCACGAACTATGTTTAGGTCTTAGATAACTCCATGTTCTCTTACCTCTGCATATTCTCTGCATGGAACATGCTCCCCGCTGCCTCTAACCCCTGCAAATCTTTCAGGTCTCATTGTAACTCACTTCCTCTAAGAAGTCCTCTTCATAGTTCCTGACACGCAACAGGCACTCAATAAATGATCTTTCTTTCCTAAATCCATTTTAGTTGAAGTCAGACTTTGCAGTTTTAATTTTGCTCAAATTATTTTACTAATAAAATACAAATGAAATAGGCTGATTTATAATTTAAAACATTCTTTTATGAAGATCTACCAATAGAGTATTTTGAGTGATGAGATGAACTTTGCTACTAATGAGTTTCATCATAAATGTGACTTTGCAACATTATTCAAAACCAAAATCAACTTTAAAAAAACACAACAGACTTACTAGTCTTTGGAGAGTAATTCTCAGGAAAAGTTTACATGTCCATAGTCTTAAGGTATATAATTGTACTCTAACCTATGCTACAGATGTTTTACTCTTTAATTATATAGGTTATACATACATGCACTTGAACATATATATAGGTCTCCCATTAATAAATTATTATGCTCTATAGAAGTATCAATTTGCTTGCTAAGTTTAAGGTTGTCACACAGTACAGAGGCTAATTTGTTTGAGCCACTGACTTCCCTTTAAGAATTCAATAAAAGCTATATATTACCTTATCAAGAAAAACAAAAGGCTCATATACAAAGAAATTCAAATTTCTATTGATTTAGAGTCCATGAAATCAATATCCAAGTTTAAGAGGCTCTGCAATAGCAAAAATTTTTAACTATAAGGTGTCAATTGAATTATGACATTGACAAGAGCTGACATCCTGGAAAAGGGCAAAATAGTCACATATTAAATGATCAAATGACTTTTTAAAGTCAAGTCTGATCGGTCAACATATTTTCTAATTTCAGCCTGTTAGAAACCATAGGAATGAGAGGGATATCAGAATAATTTGAAATCATGTTAATTAAATCAGAAAGAATAAACAACAAAATATATTCCTAATATTTAATATTACACAGGTTTTAGATGAATAAAGTTACTTATCCAATCCAACCTGGCTTATAAACACATCCTGTTGGTTTACTCACAGAAATAAACCACATATAGATCTAATAAGCTATTTTTCACCTGAAATTATTGCACATATTTTAAAACCAATCAGTTCACTGAAATCATTGATCAACTAGTTTCTTAAAAGAAAGAGATTCATTTTCTTGGGTAATTGAACAAGAACATGTCCATTCAAAAAAGATACAGTGATGCAGGAATAATAACTTCGAAAATAATTCATATCCAAAAACACTTTGTATTATTTTTGACAGAAATTCTATCTTTAATTTTAAACAGGTTATAAGATAAATATGACCTCCACTTTCTTGTCTACTACATGCCTGCAGCCACATTTGTCTGTGAGTGCTCTAACACGCGGCCACTGACACGCGGCCTTAGTCTGTAAGGCCATCATTTCCTAAAATTCCCAGGTGCCAGCACAACTGCTGTAATTACAACATGATGATTCACATCCCTACCACACTCCCACTTCCATTATTCAGTGTAACACCTCATCCTCCACAGCCCCTCCCAGGTTGCAGCATACAGGAATGGGGAAGGGGGAAGTGGTGAGAACAGTGGAATAGGCCTTCAGTGTTTTTTCAAAACTGCAAGCTGCTGTGAAACTGATTTAGTGGGTTGTGACCAGCTTTTTGGTTTGAGGATTTTCTAGGGGGAAGGGGAGAAGCTTAAAATGAATAGAAACGACTTAAAATGAATACAATGAAATAAAATTAATTTAAAATAGAATGCAATATAGTAGAAGAGAAGATATCACAGTACTATACATTGTAAGGATAAGTATCTCTTCAGATATATATGTGTGTAAGTATTTATGGTCAAGGTCTTGATATAAAAGCTATTTTTAAATGTGGGTCTCAGTTTAAAAACAATCTTAAACCTTTAGATTGGAGACCTATGTTCTAGTCTCAGCACAGCCTCCAAATACTGTCCTGCTTATATCTTCCTTCTCAATTTCACCTAACATCTACCTCATAATCATGTTATAAATTAAAATGGTGTCCTGAAACAAAATCAATACATAAAAATCTGTCATATTTCTATGCACTAATAATGAACTATCAGAGAGAAATTAAGAAAACAATCCCATTTACAATTGCATCTAAAGGAATATATATAAGATACCTGGGAATAAATTTAACTGAAAAGACTTAAGATACACTGAAAACTATGACATTAATAAAAGAAACTGAATATACAAATGGGAAGATATTCTATGCTCATGGGAAGAATTAATATTCTCAAAATTTCCATACTACCTACAGCACTATACAGATTCAATGCAATCTCTACCAAAATTTCAATGGCAATTTTCAAAGAAATAGAACAAACAATCCTAAAATGTGTATAGAACCACAAAAACCCTATATAGCCAAAGAAATCTTGAGAAAGAAGTACAAAGCCAGAGGTATTACCAAATTGGGGTAGGGTGGGGTGAAATGGCCTATGGGGGTCAAAAGGTATAAATTATTAGTTATACAATAAGTCATGGGGATGTAATTTACAGCATGGTGATTATAATTAATAATACTATATTGCATATTTGAAAGTAGCTATGAGAGTGGACCATGGAAGCCCTCAGAGCAAGAAAAAATTTGCAACCACAAGTATACCTGTTTTACTGTACTTTGCCCTACTGAACTTTGCAGATATTGCATATTTTATAAATTCAAGATCTGTGGCAACCCTTCATTGAGTAAGTCTATTGATGTCATTCTTCCAACAGCATTTGTCTCTGTATCACAGTTGGTAATTCTTGCACTATTTCAAACTTTTTCACTACTATTATATTTGTTATGGTGATCTATGACCCCTGATTAAAACTCTCTGAAAGCTCATATGACAGTTAGCATTTTTTAGCAATACAGTATTTTTTAATTAAGGTTTGCATACTGTTTTTTTAGGCATAATGCTATTGCACACTTAGTAGACTATGGTATAATGTAAACATAACTTTTATATGCACTGGAAAACCAAAATATTCACTTGACTCACTTCATTGTGATATTTGCTTTATTGTGGCCATCTGGAACTAAACCCATATTATCTCTAGGGTATGCCTGTACATATGGTGATGGATGTTAACTGGGCTTATTGTGGTGATCATTTCGCAATATATACAAATATCAAATCATGATGTTGTATACCTGAAATTTAGTGTTATGTTAATTATACCTTAGTCTTTTTTTTAAAAAGGTGTCCAGTGGGTACTGTTTTAAATATCTAAGAAAAAAGTACTCTCTTTAGATAATGCAAAAAAAAAAAAAATACCCCAAAACAACTAAAACCAAAAAATAAAACAAAATAACAACCTTATTATTACTTTGAAAAATATATCTATCTGTTCTTGTCCTTTGTACATTCTAGGAACAGCTCATTCAGATCACATTTTGAACTTGCTTTTGAACATTTTATGTTTCTGTGTCTTTCAGATCCCATGTCTCTGGCTTGAAATTGTTACCTCCATCCTCTAAGGAACTTCATAAATTATATTAAGAAAAGAATCTTTCCCTGTAAATTTCAAAAATTTGGATGATTTTCTTGGGATTTGTGTTTCTAATATTTCCATGCTTCTAGACTTCCTTTGTAAATACTTAACTTTCTACCTCATCTGTACCTCTTAACTCCCTATTCCTTTATTCTTAGAAATTAATGTTCTATTTTAATAGACTCCTACAGCATTGCTCCAGTTTATAGTACTTTTCTTTGACAGCTCTGGAACAATCAGCTGGCTGAAACCTACCTTTCAAACTTACTACCCACAAAATTCAGTCAAAGCCATCATGACCACTGGAATATATTTTCAAACTACAGATAAACGTGACTTACACTTGGTCATTTGGCCCAGCCACATAAAATAATCATTTCTGAAGGCCTTAAAAGTTTGCAATTTAGGATGAAGACTTCAGAGGTCTACCTTTCTTAAAATCTTTAGAAAATTATCTCTTTTGATACAGAGTTCATTTGAAAGACAACATAATTTTTTTACTACTCAGTTATTTACTTTCAGCCTTGAATTCTACTTTTTAACATTAAGAAATCACTTCAAAATTCGAAACAAAAATGTCACACCAAAAAAGTGTTATAGTGGATATGGTACTTAAACGAAGTCTATGTCAAAGTACAATTTAAGTAATGAGCTTAATAAGTCAACAGCAACTCTGTCTTCTAATTGCTCAATCCAAAATCTTTGGAATCATCCTGACTCCTCTTTGCTTCCCACACCCATCTCTAATGTATCACGAAATCCTGTTGGTGCTAACCACCCCCATCTCCACTCCATCTCTATCCCCAACGTTATCATCCTGGTTCAACTGATCGCATTTCAGGACTACTGTAACCTGCCCTGTCTCATCTTCTTACTTCTGTTCTTCCCTTCCTAAGTCTGCCCTCAATGCAGTAGGCGTTGTGAGATTCCAAAATCTGAGACAGATCATCTCACTTTCCCACTCAAAACCCCGTAAGGGCTCCCCGCTTCACTCAAAGTAAAGTCTAAATCCTTACAGAGGCTTACATTTTCTAGTTTCTTGTGAGCTCTCTAAGTTTCCTTTCCTATTGCTTTCATTTTCATTCCCTTCACCCCAACTATATTGGCCTTTTTGCAGTCCTCAAACCCACCAAGCATGAGCCAGCCTCAGGGTCTCTGAACGAGCTATTGCCTCTGCTGGACTGCTCTTCCCCTAGACACCTCTCCTTCACCTCCTCAATGAGGTCTATTCTACCTAAGAATAACTGTAACTTTCCCTCTCCCCACCAATCCAATCTTGTTTGTTTTGCCCTACTTTTTCTTCACAGCTATTTATCACTTTCTAACATATTAAACATACCCCTTATTTAATATGCTAATTGTTTACAGTTTGTCTCCCTCTGCAAGAATGTAAGGTCCATAAGACTTGGGATCTTTGTCTATTCATTCAGAAAGTAGATTTGTGTTTATGTTATAGTTAGATAAGAAGATTTCCTAGTATATTCCAGAGGAACAAGAATTGGTTCCAAAGTTTCTTAAAATGTGCTCTCTCATGTTGATATCACAACTTTCTGGATAGAGACGTCTATTTCAGATTATTTTATGAAATTCGTTTAGTTTTACCAGACATATGATCAGAAGCAATGTATCCACAGATATGTGGCAGGTGTGGGATGGGAATGGGCATATCAAGACATCGCAGGTCCCATAGAGAAAGGAAAGCACTGTTTAAGCAGGCTTCTCTTGCTTTGTCCTAAATAATCTTAAAACAGATGGCAAAAGCTAACTACTAAGTCTGCTGCCATGGAAACCACCATTACAGCAGCTCATCTTAAAGCCACACCTATAAGATAAATGTTTGTCTTTCTATTGTTACAATCTTAACCTGCCAAATTTCACTCTAAGTCTAACTAGAAGGGACAGGTACTCTGGACATACCAACTGACAAAAAAGTCTGAGAAAGACTAATTAATAATAATATCACCTTAAACATAATCCAAATCCAACATATGGAGAAAGGGTTTTACATAATTTGCCATGTTACTCTGCATTCAAGTTCTGCCTTTGTTTTATATTCATGTGTCTTACCTTAATGTTGCAAGCTTGCTCCATCAATCTTCTTGCATTTTCCTCTGCCCTGTATCTCTTTGGAAGCTGAACTCTGAAAAACTTTAAAGCACCTTCAAAATCAGCCTGCAGAAGATCTTCCTTTGAGGTCTATAAAATAATTATAAAGATTCATTAGGACATGCCGGGCTGCATTCAGGACAAATACATTGAAAGAACAATTTCTATTTTCCTGGATGTACTTTTATAGCTAAAATCTAGGTGAGTTGCAAAAACTTGGAGGAAGAGATTTATAACCTCTTGACATAAGTTGAAGGAAGTCACCATAAATCCTAGAAGCAACAGAAGAATTAACAGGCTAACATATTTAACTCTCATTACCTGAAGATTAGAATGGTGGGTCCTGGCAATGTTAAGCCAAGTTACATCACTGAGAAAAGAAAAATGGCAGAAAAGGAAAACATTCGAACTCTAGGGCTGATGTGTGACTTTAGCTTGCTGTCATTTTAAGGATAGACTAGAAAGCTGGCTGAAGATGTAAACAATGCACCAAAGTACACCAGAATTCTGAGATAAACACCCGGTGGGAAGATGGCTCTCCAGCTCATGACAATAGCAGATCAAATGATAAAAATATGAAATTGATACCACAACTTAAAGGATGTTATGAAGATGTAAATGAAGCAAGCCACTCAACTACTGAACTTCTTATGAGAACTGTTTGCAAAATGTACTTATTTAAGAAATAACCACTTAGATATAAATATATGCATGCACAAAAAAAAGATGGAAAGGAATAAAATAAAATGTTTCTTTGGACAGTGGGACAAGATTTTTCTTTATATTTTTCTGTATTTTCTGCTGTAAAGATTTTATAATAAGAAAAACAATAAATATTTTAATAAACAAGTAATATTTGGCAAACACCGTGGTAC
The DNA here is from genome assembly GCF_040802235.1 of Manis javanica. Lineage (NCBI taxonomy): Eukaryota > Metazoa > Chordata > Mammalia > Pholidota > Manidae > Manis > Manis javanica. The sequence goes on along the minus strand of NC_133166.1, from coordinate 83,529,753 downwards.
AAATTACAGATTCAGGCAGACTGGCTACATAGAAGTAAGCCAAAAAGCAATGAGATGTTTTAAGAGTTAGATTTAATTGACAAAGAGTTTATTAATAAAACAAACAAAAAATAATGGTTTGAAATCACAGAACTACACATCAGTTCAAAATATTATTTTACTGACATTCAAATGTAAAGTTGATTAACCAAAGAAGACTGCACTGGAAGAGAATAAGAAGTCAGAGAAATGCCTGCTAACGACAGGCCTGACTTGTCATCACCTCCCTGTCATCTCTTAGGTGGGTCCCTGCAGGAATCCCTTAACAGGTCTCCCTGTATTTGCTCTTGCTGCCCACTACCTACTCTCCTTACAGCTGTCAAATGATGCTCTTTCAGATCATGCTGCTCTTCACTGTAAAGACTCCAGTTTCCACTACACTGTGCTCAGAATAAAACCCAAAATATTTACTAGTGCCCACAAGGCCCTTCACCTTCCCCTCCAACCTCACCTTGAACCACAGTTTCAGGCACACTGCTCTTCAATCTGGTTTTTGTACATACCAAGTTCATTCCTAACTGAAGGCTACTGCCCTTGATTTTCCCTCTGCCTGAAATATTATTCTCCCAGATCTTCATAAGGATGGCAATTTTCTGTGATGTAGATTTTAGCTCAAATGTAAGATCTGAGTGAGGCCTTTCCCAAGCATTTAAATTCTTCCCTCACATCCTGTCAAGTAATTTTTCACCAAGTCATTTTTTAGTTTTACATTTATTTTCTTCCTAAAGAAAGAAGACTTGTCTCTCTTGTTCACTGCTGTAGCAACAGTGTCAAAACTAATACCCAGAGTATAGGAGGACTCAAAGTGTACTGAAGGAATGAATAAATTCTATTTTCATCTCTCTTTCACCGTGTATAGACATATAATTCTTTTCTCCCCATCTCCCCTCCCCTTTAAACAGAAACATGTAAAATAAAATCACATACCAATTCATATACCAGGCATTTTCAAAAGGAGAATACGTTGTCTCAGCTTTAGAAGAGACAGGTTACATGAACTAGTAACCGGGAAGTAGAGCTAGGCTAACAGTGGCAGTGAAAAATCAAGCTTCAGTATATGACAGATTTATTTCCTCCGTCACAGATACTTAGACATGATAGCAGTAAGTTGTGGAGAGAATGTTTAGCATGATTGCATGCTATCAACTCACCTTAACTTGGTTGGAAAAGGCAGTTACTAGAAACAACATCAGTCCAAAAGAGGGCTCCTCCAACTAAAATTTCAACTGCTGATTATTGGGAAAGCATTTAGCTACCAGTTACACCAGACAAGCTGCATTCCTGCTCTTCCTTTTTCATCTGTAATACTGGTTCTGATGACTAACTCTCTGGTAATTACTGGGAAAATTCAAGATGAGCTGCATATAGAGTTCATAGGGGAACAGGATGAGCAGCTTTCCTCACTACTAAAAAGTTCTCTGAGGGCACTACTACTTCTACGTCCAGTGCAACTAACCTTTAGTTACCTGGTAACAGATGCCCCAAAATTGTGGGAAGCAGTCTCTTGTCTACAGACAGCAGTATGGTTACCTAATTTTCTAGTAATGCCCCAGACTTAATTTCCAGGCTCTGAGTTCATACAGAAGCAGAAAGGTTAGGATGAAAGATGAGTTTTCATACATCCTGTGACATCTGACCTCTGGCCAGACAGGGATGGCCACGTAGACAGAGATGCTGTTTGGAGGAGGCTATGGTCTCAAGGGAGGTGCAGCAAGGAGCTCCCCACCTGGACTCAGGCCAAGAATCTGGAAACCAGAATTCAGAGCCTGTGACTGTCCTAAGGCACTGTTGGTGTTAATGATGTTCTAGATCACATGGCTTGCCCAACTCACTTAAGTCCAAAAAGAGAGTTCAGACAATCATGGAGCAGGGAGGCTCAAGTAGACAAAAGTGTGGAAATTGTATCATATTCCATCCTCTAACCCAGCCTCTAAAAAGTACAATTAAAAGGCAATTAAAGGTACTCAAACAAGGTTACAAAGGTTGAAATAAATTCATTCTAATTTGAACTCTGGCTAACGCATGGTATTGGCTAAGTCTTCACTATTCTCGTACTTAAAAAATGAGAATATCTTCAACCCCAAAGTATTTGAAAATGAAATAAGATATGAAATAAGAGTGCATTTTGTGAACCTCAAGACAAATATAAGGGATGATGGCTTGGAAAGTTATCTCTGTGTTGCTCAAAGATGCTCAGATATTGCTATTTTAGTAGCTAAAAACAGTAGTACCCTGTTGTCACTGAGATTTTTTATTCCAAAAAAGCAGTTGGTCTCAGTTGAAAGAATTTATATTCTTCTCAAGGACTGAAATAAAGCTAATTTCATTGGGAATGAAAAAAACATGCCACAAGACAACCCTTGGGGGAAAAAAATGAGCCAGTAAGCAAAAAACATATAAACAAAAACCTTGCTTGCCAGTGTTCTAAAAGACAACCTTTAGTTCTATTCTGATAGGCTTTTTTCTCCAATTTTCTCTTTAAGATCTTCCATAATCATTAAGTATCACTTCAAATGCCTCCATATGCCATAAGTAGATTTATCAGTTTATGGGGCTAACCCCCCATTTACTGACAACTGTATCTGAGAGGTTTTTCCCTCTACAATAGAGGAATAGATATTCCTTGCTTTGCAAAGACTTAGGTGCCTCACTATGAATTTATCAGAAAATTGGTTGTTTTTTAATACATTTAAAAAATCATAATTTATATACATATGTATATTCTACATAGGAAGGTCATAGATTTTTTCATTTACTTAATATATTAATATATCACTTACTTAAATATATTTTTTATATTCACTGCTCCCAAAAAAAGGAAGTATTTTTTAAAGGCCTAACAGGTCTCACCACCTAGAGATAAACATAATTAACATAATTAACATTTTGCTCATTGCTCATAGTCCTTTTTTTCTATCCCTACACACATATATTACATACATTTAGTTGAATCACATCATATGTGTTACTTTGTTTAATATATATGCTTCACAAAAAGTCAAGAATTTATGTAATAATATTAGTCCAAAATATAAGTACTCTCTATGAAATTAAAACATGATTTCAATCATACAAACTAATCAATAATGAGCTGGGTATGGAGATGCTGATTTAATTAATGGTTATAATTTAGTTTATAATTGTATGAATGATCATCTTCTACCCTGACAGTGAAGTTAACACGTGATTTTGTGACAAGACCCAAGCTTTAAAAATGCACCCCTAAAAGGCAGACTAAAATTTGAAGAACTAAACCAACAAGCCAAAAGAGGCTGTATAGGCTCCTGGATATCATTAGTCACCTGTGCTCTCCACACAGAACCTCATGGGGCTAGAAGACTTGATTGAACCTGGAAAAGCTGTTCTTCAACTGGGAAATTCCTAAGAATTTGTCTATATCACCTTCAGAACAGTCATAAGGAAAGAGTAAAATAATGAAGTGCAATTACTTCCCCAACATTACTTGTTAAGTAATGTTAGCCAGAAGATAATATAGACAAGAATTAGGGAAATTTGGATAAGCAAAAGCATGTTTTCTTCCTTTGTAAAATAAAGGAAAGAACTCTATCAGCTTTTAAATAAGAATAAGTGATAACTTTTGAAAATTAATGGCTCTACCAGATATAAATCCAAGCATATATGGTCAATTAATATACGATAAAGGAGCCATGGACACACAATGGGGAAATGAAAGCCTCTTCAAGAATGGGTGTTGGCAGAACTGGACAGCTACATGCAGGAGAATGAAACTGGATTATTGTCTAAGTCCATACACAAAAGTAAACTCAAAATAGATCAAAGATCTGAATGTAAGTCATGAAACCATAAAACTCTTAGAACAAAACAGAGGCAAAAATCTCTTGAATATAAACATGAGCAACTTTTTTCTGAACGCATCTCCTTGGGCAAGAGAAACAAAAGCAAAAATGAATAAATGGGACTACATCATGCTAATAAGCTTCTGTACAGCAAAGGACATCATCAGTAGAACAAAAAGGCATCCTACAGTATGGGAGAATATATTCATCAATGATTTTTCTGATAAGGGGTTAACATCCAAAATACATAAAGAACTCACACGCCTCAACACCCAAAAGGCAAATAACCCTATTAAAAAATGGACAGAGGCTATGAACAGACAATTCTCCAAAGAAGAAACTCAGATGGCCAACAGGCACATGAAAAGATGCTCCACATCACTAATTATCAAGGAAATTCAAATTAAAACCACAATGAGGTATCACCTCACACCACTTAGGATGGCCAACATCAAAAAGACTAGGAACAACAAATGCTGGTGAGGATGTGGAGAAAGGGGAACCCTCCTACACTGCTGGTGGGAATGTAGACTAGTTCAACCATTGTGGAAAGCAATATGGAGGTTCCTCAAAATACTAAGAATAGAAATACCATTTGACCTGGGAATTCCACTCTTAGGAATTAACCCAAAGAAAACAAGTTCTCAGATTCAAAAAGACATCTGCACCCCTATGTTTATTGTAGCACTATTTACAACAGTCAAGATATGGAAGCAACCTAAGTGTCCATCAGTAGATGAATGGATAAAGAAGAGGTGATACATATACCCAGTGGAATACTATTCAGCCATGAGAAGAAAAGAGATCCTACCATTTGCAACAACATGGATGGAGCTAGAGGGTATTATGCTCAATGAAATAATGCAGGCCGAAAAAGACAAGAACCAAATGATATCCTTCATTTGTGGAGTATAACAATGAAGCAAAACTGAAGGAACAAAACAGCAGCAGACTCACAGACTCCAAGAAGGGATCAGTGGTTACCAAAGGGGAGGAGGGTTGGGGGAGTGTGGGTGGGGAGGGAGGGAGAAGGGGATTGAGGGGTATTATGATTGGTACACATGGTGTTGGGGGCTCACGAGGAAGCACAGAGAAGACAAGTAGTGACTCTGTGGCATCTTACTACACTGATGGACAATGACTGCAATGGGGATATGGGGGGGACTTGATAATATGGGTGAATGTAGTAACCACGATGTTTTTCATGTGAAACTTTCATAAAAGTGTATATCAATGACACTTTAATTAAAAAAACATTTTTTAAAAGAAAATTAGTGGCTCTACTAACACTCAAGTTTGCTCCCCCAAACTTCCTGTCAAATCCTTTTAAGTGATGATATGAAACATGTTTACCAACTGTATTTTCCAAGATAATATTACTTCTTCCTTCATTTGAACAAAATATATAAAAATTACCTGGACAACAAAAACACTGAAACAAATTCTACTTCTAGTTCTTTTCAAGTAGGTAGAAAGAAGCATCCAAAGGGAAAAGGTAAATAGGATGTTAATTGTAAGTAGCCTCCCTACTCACCCCAGGAAAATAAATTAAGAAAATTGCAAATTGGAAAGAGGATTTAGGACTTATTTAGACATAAAATTTGATTTTTATCTTTTGGGAGGTACCAGTTACTTTTTTACAAGTGGGTGTTTAACTTTCTTTAAAAGTTACTTCAATGAGTAATCCTTGCAGCATTTAATACCAGACATAAAAAAGGAGACATATTTTCTCCTCTGCTCTTCTATTCCCTGCTTAAAATTAATGTTTTAAGAAAGCCTCCAAATTAAAAATAAAGCTTGGATGCAATTTGACAGCCTAAGAAACTTGATGAAAATTCAAATGGCTACTGAAGGAACAGCTGGGGCATTTCCTTCAATATATCAACCCTGCTCAGCCTGACAGTCCTTTGGATTCACTGTGCACAATGTCAAGGTATCAGTATTGTAACTACATCCAATGTTGATATTCATATATAGTGATCTGGTAAGGACTTCCCATGTCATGTAATGGCAAAAAGGAAAAATCTTGAGGAGGGAAAGGGAGATTTTGAACAGGAGTAAAAGTTTCTCCTCTTTCTGCAAATTTCACATACTTAAGAGGATGTACTCTGGCTATGTGCCACTGCTGATACCACTTTGAGTGTGTTTTTCACACTGAAAAATTCAGTGCAAGAATATCACATTTTAAAGTGATTTTTTTTTTAAAGAAGGCAGGGTGGGTGGAAAAGAACAGTTCTAATATTTGAGTGTTAGCTCTAGATGCTTCTATTTCAAACTTCTCATGATAAATCTTTCTTTAAGGGTCTCTGATAAGAAAGAAATTCTAGGTTTATGTTAGAGGATTATTTGAAAAAAATCTAGGCATGGTTCTCTTTCTCCCCTTCACTATTTTCATCACCAACAGCTTTTTCTTCCTTTAGTTATAGTGTCTAACAGGATATCTCTTCAGCTGAGAAATATTTTTAGAGGTCTCAAAATCATTTGGAAGCACAAATTTTAGAAGAGGGAACCATTACTTAGCTGGTATCTAGGATACGTGTATCTCTTGCTTTCGTATTTTAATTCACTAAAGAAATGTGTGTTTGGTAAGTCTGCACATAGAATTTATGCCTTGTGGTACTATGTTAAATGAAGTCCTTTTACCTGATTTATTAAAGGGAAATTGTTCTTTACTAGGTAGGTGTACCTTTGAAGGACAAGGAGCAAAAATTCCAAATATGCTTGGGGTTCTAGAGTTTGATGGTCCCTCTTGAATCAGGGAACAAGAAACAAGGAAGTCCAAATCTAAAATATTGTCTTGGAAAATCTCCGTCTACTTGATCAGTTCATTATGAAAATTAACTTCTTATATGTATGAAAAAAACTACTAGATTCTTAAAGCAAAATAAGGTATTTATATGTACTTAACCCACGTGCACTCATATTTAAAACATGACTAAAAATCTAAACTTCAGTTCTACCTCTTGAGTAGTAACGGAAAGACTGCAATATTGTGTGTGGCAGGATTCCTCTTAGGACCACCACCCTGTGCAGATTAGCCATCTATCCCACATCATAAGCCAGTCCAATAACATAAGGCTTAAAAACTGTACTCCCCCCCGGTACACATGCCAAACTCTGAGCAGTAACTTATTGGATAGCTGATCTCAGTTCACAGCCTTATTGCTAATCAAAGGGCATGTGATTTCCAAAAATGTAGAGTACCCTAGTTGTATCAATAATCTTCAAAGTCCAACACTATATAACAAAGTCAGAGATTTCCAAATGGTCCTGTAGCCAACTCAGCATATACTTTTCACCTGTGCTGTACATGGTGCTCACACCTGGACTCTGAATGTTAGAGCCCAAAACAACATGAGGGGGTACCACCTCAGATACTACCCGCTTAGGTGACCACCCCCACAAAGATCTGAAGCTTAGGAACCTAACACCCTGTGGATTTTACTGTAATAATTTGTTTTAAACTACAGGCAGTTTAAGTTTATCCCTGATGCAGGTTTAAGTATGAGAGAGATCCTCAGTTGTCAATTTACACTTTCCTTCAAAACCATAAAAATGTAAATACCAAGGGAAGTCACTGGTGGAAGCATGTGAGGCACAAACTTAAGAAGGAATCTTTAAGAACATGAAAATATATTAGACCCAGACTGGTTCCTCAAAGAGATGCAGAGACTTTGCGGAAATATATTTTAGCCTGACTCAGTGTCAAAGCTCCTGAAATAAAATGTTTCTTATTTCACTCTTTAAAAAAAAAAAAAGTCCTTTTAACAGAATCATGAGTCTTCAGTTTTCTCCTTTATTAAGAAAAAATGTTACTCAGGGAAAACAAAATTCAAGTGTGCACTGATGACCTCACCTGGGCATTGAAACTTATATCTTTTTATGTCTTCCTTAAGTGACAAAGGAACTGTGTTTCTCAAAAATCCCACTCTCCTCTTATAACTGTGCGCTGGTTATGGCATCTAACTTCATCTTGCAATGATAAACAGACTATCTTCAGGGTGAGAAGTCCCTTATGTATATGGCTACCTAATGCATCTGTTATGATTATACAGGAGAGATTATATTTAAATGCAAATACATCAAGAAGACTGAATTATAATTGTAAAGGTAAGTATAAACAGAGATGAACTGTACTGGAGAGAGACGTGAAAGAAAAGTTAAATTCAGTCAATATTGTACTTTTGAAGAGACTCAAATGTGAGAGAACCATAATGAGGGAACAGTCTAGAATGGTATTAAACTCTATTGTACAAGATGGACAAAGCTATATTATTCTTGTTCAATCACCAAATAATGGTATAGGACTACTGCAGACCAATTACATTATAGAACAGTTGCTAGGTATAGTTTTCAAACCACTAAAAAGAAACCCTGCACCAGTGATTGTGGGTATTTAATTTTAACTCTTGGTAGGAAGTGAGGAAGGGTGTTTTCTCTCTTGCTCAGGAAATCAAAAGGCAAGCAAGCCAGAATTCCCAGATTCACAGCACAGAGCCAACAGCTTTAAGCCGTTCCATAGCTACACAGTTCAAACATCCCAGGAGAGTAATTTCCAATTGCCTACCCAAGGATTTTTAGGGGATAAAATTCCCTACAAAAAAGACCCCTATTAAATAGGAGCTCAAATGGAGAGGTTAGAAAGCAAACCACAAGTAGTCTGGATAAGTAGCAATAGCGTCTGTTGTAAAATTTAACCCTTTGGAGACATAAATAACAGAAAGCCTACATCAAGCACTTGAGTATTCTGCTTCATTACTAAGCCTAGCCAGCCAGAAACAACCCCCCACCTTTATTTCCCCCTTTTTGCTGCCACAAGGAGAAGGCCACTAACGCAGCCCTGGGCTCTGAGAAGAGAGCCCTATCTCCTCCAGTCAATTAAGGAGCGGCATGAACCGGGCTCAGATAGAGCCCCAGTGCAGTGGCCACTCAGCACTTCCTTCTTGGTAGAGTGGGGAGGAGATGAAAACAGGAGATTGCAAGCTCTTCCAGGGATACAAGGAATTTTCACAGATGGAGGCACATTCCCTACAAAATGAAGTTCAATGAAAAACAGTCTCACCGCCAGAAGTCGAGGCACAAACAGACGATGCCCCATCCCCAGAAGTTCCAGCACGCGACAGGCATACTCATTCACCAGCTTGCTCCTCTCGTCGTGCATGTCCTGGGACTTTTTGACAGGAGGTGTGAGCTTAGCAGCTGGGGCTGGGCAGGGCACCCCTTCTTCCATGAGCAGTAAGTAGGTATCCAGAATGAGAAAGCTGGATCTCTGATCCACAATGTTAAGAACTGCGGTGAGAGGGGAGCCTGGCTTAGGTCTCCCCAGGAGCACGCACGAGCCAGTCTGTGCTGGGAATTGTCAGCTAATGTCTCCACAAAAAAAACATTTTGGCTAAATCATCCACTGTGCATGAGCCCCCAAGTAGACAGGAAAATGAAATCAAATACTGATCTAAATAAAGAACAGCAAAAACGATCAGAGGCAAAAGGATGGCCAAGAGTGATGCAGGAGAGTTCAGGTACATGTGTACAGATGCACAGGCTGCTTAGAAGGGTCTAGCATGTGTGTGTGTGCGCGCATGTGCGTGTGCGCGTGCTGAGCATATGTGTGAGAGTGTCCGTGTGTGTGTGTGTCCGTGTGTATAAGCCGACAGCAGCAGCAGCCAGGAAGCCAGGGCAGTTGTGAAGCTGCAAGGAGAAAAGGATGAGCTCATTGCAATCCTTGATTCGTGACAAGCTGCCGCCGCCGCCGCCACCGCCACCGACACGACTGCCTCTCACCCTCTCACGCAGGGAATCAGTAATGAAGGGGCAGGGAAGGGAGGGGAGGGAGAGGCGGGGGTAGGTGAATGAGCATACAGAGTGTGTCTCAGGGGAGAATGCTGTAATAGGAAGCCAATGGCAGCCGTTGGACAGCTGTGCTTCCTCCTCACAGTCCACCTTCAATCAGTGTCAGTCTGACAGCTTATGTTGTTGAATCCTATACCCAAAGACAGAAGAACTAGCCTTTCATAACATGTGATGCTCACAGAAAAATCAGACAGCCTGCCAGCTAAAAGGCTGACCTTTATCCACTCCTGCTTTCTAATGATAAAAGATGAAAGTCTGATTTTATACTGCGTATTTAAGGCAGGATGCACCAATCCTTGTTAGGTTACTGAAATCTCTGCAGAGAAGGTTCAGGGCAAAAATCATAGCATATGGACAGAAAAGCAAGAACTGATGAGCATCAGAGAAATGACACACCCTCAACTTGAAGTGTTTATGCAAGAATAATGACTTTTTGCAATGCCAGGATGTGCGGAAGTATTTCAGTGTTCTGGGAAGGCTACTCACAATTAAAAGGCTGATTTTTATAAACATGTGATATGATAAAACAAAAACTTACAACATAATAATAAAAGTATACGTAAAAGGAACCACTAAAGTTGAGATTCTCAGAGCAAGAAATAATTTTCTGAAGCTACATGGCCAAACTAATCCTTCTCTAGTAATAATATAACAGAATTTTCCATAGTTTAAAACTTTATAATCTTAGTATTACAGTATTATACTAATTTTCTTGATAAGAATAATCAATTGCAGCCAAATAAGCAAAATCACCTTTAGGACAGTTTCTTAACTTCATCCTAACAACTAACTAATCTGTATTCAGGATCTTGGTGCTACAGTTCTGCATGCAGCTGGTCTCATGAATGCCAGACCAGCTTCTCCATGTGAGCTGCAGCACAGCACAATGAGGAATAGGGCTCAGAGAGCCAGAGCAACTTCCCTCTGGGTGTTAGTTCCCTACTCTGACAAATCAGTTAATGGAGCTCTGCAAGTAACACAATAGAAAACGTATTTCTCAGCATCTCTCTGTGATCCTGGTTAAAGAAATAGATTAATTATGGAATTGAGGTTAAAGGGAAATACTGCCTCCCTTAACAAAACCTCAAGAAAACAAAAAAAAATTTTTTTGGTAAAACATTTAAAGAAATAATTAACAAAATATTTGAACATATTTATATATTTTGTCAAGCCTTTTGTTTCTTCCAGAATTGAGTTCTTAAAAAAACATACAAAGATTTTAATGTATTATGATCAAAACCATTAGAGTATGACATATACAATATATACATTGCAGATTCCTAAGGTTTTGGAGGAAATGTCTGATGAGCTACCCAGGGTGGGGGCTGAGGACTCGTTCAGCTGGACAGAGAGACTGTAAGGAAAAGGGCAGAGGTTCTGGGCCTTCCATGCCTCACCCCTACACACACACACCCCTCCCGGGGAACAGCTCCATTTTTATCTTGTTTACATACAGGAGTTCTGCATGAGATACTGCCTGAGGGCTGCGCTGATGCTATGTGAGTGGGAAAGGCACTGCCACAGAAGCTTCACATTTAGGAACAAGAGGACATTTTGACTTACAAAGGAAGGAAGAATTCAGTGATTCTTTGCTTACAGAATTTTTTTTCTGACTGATTTTTTTAAACAATATGGGAGATGTTACCATCCTACTGACTTGGTCCCAAAGAACACTGATAGAAGCATTTATTTTTCCTTATATAAACCATAAACAAAGAATTTCTTGCCCAAAAGGAGTCTAGTAAAAAGAAGTAAAAATTAATCAAAGGACTATGGAATTGTATGGTTTGGCTCTGATGCTCACAAAATAAGTTAATACTATGGTTTAGCTCTGATGCTTATGAAAGAAATTAATAATATATGTATTAAATATTAAATGTTATAATTAAAACATGGTATTTTAATAAGCAAACCAAGTTACCTTAAGACATTCAGGCACATTTAACAAAATGCTGTGTAAAAAGTGTGACAAACAAGCGGTCATTATTTCAGTTTTCCCAATCTCTCCATCATCCTTCTCCCCCAAAGTGCATTATCCTTGATGTGAACGTGCAGATTCAGCCTTGGGCCCTGAGTGGCCCCTGCCAGGATGGTAACAGTGGTTTTAGGGGGAGGCAGCATGGCTCCAGAATGCATCTGCCCCAATCAGTATGAGGAACTGGGGCCTCCCAGGGCCCTACAGAAGGCTCTGGGGATCAGAGCAGAGAGGGGCCTGAGGACCAGCGGAGGAAAGGGGGGCAGGCCCAGCTGACCACTCCCAGCAGTCGCTGGACCAAGATCCTGAAAAGAGGGTGGAGCTGGCACCACTGGGGGATGAGAAGTCATGGCTGCTGACATCCAGGCCCTAGGGCTTCACTCCTGATCCAGAATTAGAGAGGGAGGAGGCAGATGAGGAGACAGGTACAGCACAGACAACTACAGCTCCATTCCCACGGACCCAGATGTGCGGACCTGGAGTAATGGGCGAAAAAGCTGGAGACAGCAAGTGCCCAATGGGAAGATGTGCTACTGAAGGCCCTCCAAGCCCAGCAGGCATCCCTGCCTGGAAACAATAACACGGAGCTGCCACATCTCCCTGCACTCCAAGCCACAAACAGCATAGGACTGAACTCACCCCAGGCTGTCATGTCCATCCCCATCCTCCCATCTCCCTTTCATCAAAAGAAAGCAGATGCCTCAGAGACCTACTTACTCAGTTCTGCACATGCGGCAACATCAGCCAAGCCAAGCCCACCTCATGGAGGATAGCGGACCCTTTATACACAGCCACAGAAACAAGCCAACAGAAGTGTCATCCTTGCTTTTAAAATATCCATAATTTTCAACCCAGGTCCTGGTTTCAGGTTGTACTTTGAGAACAGGCTATTGATCAATATCAGGTAAAATTCCTTTTAGAACATCATGAAATGGAAGAATGGATTCCAGGGATTTTTGAAGCCCTAGAGGAGTGACTCATCCCAGTGGGCATTTCTCCTTCTTCCTTCCTAACTCCCCAAATAATTTACTGACTGACTGTTGATGAGATTCAGCGATAAATATTGTACACTTTTGAGAAATACATTTTTGAGTTATAAAGTGTCCAAAAATGAAACTAATGATAGAAAAGAAACTTTTCTGAACTAATCAGTTAATAATACATGATTTTCCAAATTTCCTTATACTATCATAAAGGAAATTAAAAGAAAAATTCTGTAAAGGAAGCTCAATAGCAAGTTGAAGATAATACGGGAAATCTGGATGAATCATCCACTGAGACAGAGTAAGAGAAAAGTGAAGAGGACCAGGCAGTGGTCCCAAAGCCATGATCTCCAGAACAGAAGCCTCACTCTGGAGGCTGGAGGCAGGTGGATGGTGATGCGCTCCTAGTTACAGCCTGTGCCTCAGTGCTCTTCCTGAGCTACTCCACTGTGTCATGACTGTGGGACACGCAGAACATAAACAGATTTCCACTGTAAAATGAAAGGTACATATGCCTTAGGTTATGGAACTGTAATTAAGAACACAGAATGCAAAGAAACATGCTAAGTAGTTACTTCAGGGGTCTTAAAGGTGAACAAGGAAACACTTTCCAACCCACAGGAGCTTAAAATCAGGGAGGCATTTAAACACAAAGATAAAGAGGGATGTAGATACCATTAAAGGAGGAACACACCATGTGTTCTAGTCATGTCTTTGTTGTCCACAGAGGATGCAAACAGAAGCAGGCTTATACTACTGGGACTGGCTTGAACCTAAATCTGAAAGTAGTGAGATTAAACATGTCTTTAGGAGCTAGTAATCACATTATCTTTTAGTCACATTTACTAGCTGTAGTACATGGCTAATAATATAATCTCAGAGCTTCTGTTAGATGGCAAGGTGACATTTAATATCACCTACCTAGCCAAGCTGCTCTGAAAATGTAACAATTAATGCATACAAAGGAATCTCTCATAGTACCTAGCACAGAGTAGGTGCTAGTTAACTAGTAATTTCCTTCATTCTTTCCAGGAAGTCACCCAAAAGACAGTAAGTCTAAAATGTATTGTGTTCATCTGGGTTAGGGTCTAGAAAGATAAAAAAGACTCTATAGATGTATTAACATTAGAAAGACCAAGCACTGGTAAAAGACATTCCTGTGAGACCAACTGCCTCTTCAGTTCACTTCAAATTTAGACACATTAACAATAAGTAGCAAATAACCCACGCTCTTCTCAACTAAGAGAGGGAAAATTGCAAAAACTGAATTCTATAGCTATTTTTTTTTTTAAACTATCCGATAGAACAGTTTTAAAAGGATGAGGCTTCAATAATTTGGCAAGTTCCTAAGATCTAACAAACAGGTCAAATAACAATGACACAGTGTGTAGTATTGGTATCCTGGCATTGTAAAATCTCACACAACTCAAACTCTACTATTTAAGTCTTGACTCTGCTCAGTGGTTCTGGAGGTAGAAATATTTATCAGAAACTGTTTCTAATTTTATGTATTATTCAAGCTACTTGAAGAAAAGGCTGAAGTGAAATGTAATAAGACTGAACATACAAGTTATATCAGAGGGAAATGAGTATCATTATTTTGTAGTTGGAACTCATACACTTAAGAATTAAGAGTACAAAATAAAAGAAAATATACAATTAACTGACACTGTGGTGGGTACTTCAGGTAACAAGTTAATAGGAATTCAGAGAAAACAAGATGCCTATAAAATACTAATAGACTTACTTAGTTATTTTTGAATATTCTGGCCTTGGAAGATTTAAGACATAAACATCTTAAAGGAGTTTTTTATTGTGTTTTGTTTTTGAAAAGAGCTTTTTCCCATGAAAGACAATTTAATAACATTCTGAAAAGTCATTAATATTACCTTATTACCAATCCTTGCAATTAGATTCTATGTGGTACCTTTATTAATGTAGGAACTACTTCTAAAATCTCTTAAAGAATTGGTCATTCTGTCTTTACTTATCTTGACAATGATTCAAAAAGACTGCCTATTACTGGACATTTATTTGTTTAAAAAGGACTACTCATGGGAGATTCAAGATGGCAGCATGAGAGGTGAGACAGAGAATTCCTCCCAAAACCAGATACAGTGTGAAAATAAAGTTAATACAACTATCCCTAAAACAGCAACAGAAAAGAAGGCTGCACCAAACTGCGTACAGACCTCACAAACAGAGCAGACCTCACAAAACAGGGTAATGTGTGAAAGCCTTGATCCAGTGGGACCCAAGCCCTTCCCCCACCCCCAGTTAAACAGCGGGAGTAAGAGAAATGGAGCAGGGACAGGATGGAAGCCTAGGACTGCTGAACATCCAGCCCTGGAGGTCTGCTTTGGAGCACAAACCTACACTGTGTGGTGCTCTGGAGGTTGATGGGGTTGGGGAGCTGGGACAGGGGGAGTGCTTGAGACACAGAGATTCCAGCCATTTGTGGAAGACAGGGATCCACATACGACTGTTCTGGGACAAAGGAAAGCAGGTGGTCTGAGAGGCTTCCTAGCAGCGAGAGGGCTGCTGAAGGGGAGGAGTTTGCACGGAGTTTGCTACATGGGAGAAGGAATAGGTGGACAAGGTTGTCAGGGGGCACCCTGCCCAGCAAGTTGGGAACTTTGAGGAGCTTCAGGCGTTCCATCCCCCTGGCTACCTACTCAGCTCCAAGGCCCCCCACTGTGACACACAGCCTACCGTGCCTTCCTCCTGGCCTGCTCGCACCTGCTCACAAACTGGCAGTCACTGCGCTGGCATCAGGCCAGCCAGAGGGAGGCCCCGCCTACAACAGCCAGAGATTCCGAGCACAGAGGCTTACACCTGTGTGCTCCGCTGACTGGCTCTGATACTGGAGACAGCGACTGCAGCTGGGAATCAGGAAACAGCCCTTTCCTCCCCCCAGGCACCAGCGCCGCTCCCCTACAACCCCCAACCTCACTCTAGGGGCTGAGCAGCTCCAGAGACTAGAGCTTCTGGGCACTAGTGGGCACCACACAGAATTATGAAACATCAAGGAACCTGGTTCAGACCAAAATCTCACAAACTCCAGAAAAAGGGCCAAATGAAACTGAACTCACCAATCTTAATGAAAAATAGTTCAAAATAAAAATCATAAACATGCTCATGGAGGTACAGAAAAACATTCAAGAACTCAGGGACAAATTTAAGATGGAGATTCAATCATTAAGAAATTTCATATCTAAAATGAAACATACAATGGAGGGATTTCAAAGCAGATTAGACGTAGTATAAGAGATGGTAAATGGAATATAAATTAGAGAAGAAGAATAAAAAGAAGCTAAGGCACAGAGAGAAAAAACAATCTCTAAGAATGAAAGAATATTGAGAGAACTGTGTGATCAATCCAAATGGAACAATATCCGCATTATAGGGGTACCAGAAGAAGAAGAGAGAGAAAAAGGTATAGAAAGTGTTATTGAGGAGGTAATTACTGAAAACTTCCCCAATATGGGCAAGCAGATAGTCTCTCAAGCCATGGAGGTTCACAGATCTCCCAACACAAGGGAACCAAGGAAGACATCAAGACATACAATAATAAAAATGACAAAGATGAAGGATAAAGACAGACTTTTAAAAGCAGATAGAGAGAGAAAAAAGATCACATACAAAGGAAAACCCATCAAGCTACCATCAGATTTCTCAACAGAAACCTTTCAGGCCAGAAGGGAGTAGTAGCATGATATATTCAATGCAATGAAGCAGAAGGGCCTTGAACCAAGAATACTCTACCCGGCAAGGTTATCATTGAAATCTGAAGGAGGGATTAAACAGTTTTCAGATAAGCAAAAGCTGAGAGAATTTACCTCCCACAAACCACCTCTACAGTGCATTTTGGAGGGGCTTCTATAGATGGAAGTATTCCCAAGGTTAAATAGCTGTCACCAGGGGAAATAAAATCACAGCAAAGTAGAACAATTAACTACTCAGCACATGCAAAATCAAATCAACTACCCTGAAAGCCAATCCAGGGACAGACAAAGTGTACAGAATATGATACCTAACATAAAGAGTGGAGGAGAAAGAAAAAAGAGGAAAAAAAGAACCTTTAGGTTGTGTTTGTAATAGCATATGAAGTGAGTTAAATTAGACTGTTACATAG
Source organism: Manis javanica (assembly GCF_040802235.1). NCBI lineage: Eukaryota > Metazoa > Chordata > Mammalia > Pholidota > Manidae > Manis > Manis javanica. Next base: position 83,512,953 of record NC_133166.1, on the reverse strand, counting down.
TAAGGGAATTACCCTTAAACCTGTGGTAACCATGAATCTAAAGCTTGCAACGGCAATAAGTACATACCTATCAAAAATCACCCTAAATGTAAACGGTCTGAACACACCAATCAAAAGACATAGAGTCACTGAATAGATTAAAAAAACAAGACCCATCTATATGCTGCCTACAAGAAACTCACTTTTTCTAACCCAAAGACATATACCGAATGAAAGTAAAGGGATGGAAAAAAGATATTTCATGCAACTAATAGGGAGAAGAAAGCAGGAGTTGCAGTACTTGTATCACACAAATTAGATGTCAAAACAAAGAAAGTAACAAGAGAAAAAGAAGGACATTACATAATGATAAAGGGGTCAGTCCAACAAGAGGATATAACTATGATAAATATCTATACACCCAACACAGGAACACCTACATATGTGAAACAAATACTAAGAGAATAAAAGCGGGAAATATAATGCAATGCTTTCATTTTAGGACACTTCAACACACCACTCAACTCCAAAGGACACATCAACCAGACAGAAAATAATTAAAGAGACAGAGGTGCTGAACAACATATTAGAACAAATGGACCAAACAGACATCTACAGAACACTTCATCCAAAACCAACAGGATACACATTCTTCTCAAGTGCACATGGAACATTTTCAAGAACAGATCATATGCTAGGCCAGAAAAAGAGCCTCAGTAAATTCAAAAAGACTGAAATTGTACCAACCAGCTTCTCAGATCACAAAGGTATGAAACTAGAAATAAATTACACAAAGAAAACAAAAAAGCCCACAAACACATGGAGGCTTAATAACATGCTCCTAAATAATCAATGGATCAATGACCAAATAAAAACAAAAATCAAGCAATATATGGAGATAAATAACAACAATAATTCAACACCACAGAATCTGTGGGATGCAGTGAAGGCCATGCTAAGAGGGAAGTATATTGCAATACAGGCCCACCTCAGGAAAGAAGAACAATCCCATATGAGCAGTCTAAACTCACAATTAAAGAAACTAGAAAAGGAAGAACAAATGAGGCCCAAAGTCAGTAGAAGGAGGGACATAATAAAGATTAGAGTAGAAATAAATAAAATCAAGAAGAATAAAACAAAAGAAAGAATCAATGAAAGCAGGAGCTGGAGCTTTGAGAAAATAAACAAAATAGATAAACACCTAGCCAGACTTAAAAGAAAAAAAAAAACAGTTTACACACATAAACAGAATCAGAAATGAGAAATGAAAAATCACTATAGACAATAGAGAAATACAAAGAATTATGAGAGAATACTATGAAAAATTATATGCTAACAAACTGGATAACCTAGAATAAATGGACAACTTTCCAGAAAAATACAACCTTCCAAGGCTGACCCAGGAAGAAACAGAAAATCTGAACAGACCAATTACCAGCAAAAAAATTGAACAGGTATTCAAAAAACTACCTAAGAATAAAACCCCTGGAACAGATGGTTTTACTGCTGAATTTTATCAAACATTTAGTGAAGACCTAATACCCATCCTCCTTAAAGTTTTCCAGAAAGTAGAAGAGGAGGAAATACTCCCAAACCCATTCTACGAGGCCAGCATCACTCTAATACCAAAACCAGGCAAAGACATCACAAAAAAGGAAAATTACAGACCAATATCCCTGATGGACATACATGCAAAAATACTCAATTAAATATTAACAAACCAAATTCAAAAATACATCAAAAAGATCATCCATCATGATCAAGTGGGATTTATTCCAGGGATCCAAGTAGGCTTACAACATTCAAAAATCCATCAACATCATTCACCACATCAACAAAATGAAGGACAAAAACCACATGATCATCTCCACAGATGCTGAAAAAGCATTCAACAAAATTCAACATTCATTCATTCATGGTAAAAACTCTAAACAAAATGGGTATAGAGGGCAAGTATCTCAACATAATAAAGGCCATATATGACAAACCCACAACCAACATTATACTTAACAGTGAGAAGCTGAAAGGTTTTCCTTTAAGATCAGGAAAAAGACAAGGATGCCCACTCTCCCCACTTTTATTCAACATAGTACTGGAGGTCCTAGCCATGGCAATCAGAGAACACAAATAAATAAAAGGTATCCAGATTGGTAAGAAAGAAGTCCAATTGTCCCTGTCTACAGATGACATGAAATAGTGTATAAAAAACCCTAAAGACTCCACTACAAAACTACTAGATCTAATATCTGAATTCAGCAAAGTTGCGGGATACAAAATTAATACACAGAAATCTGTTGTATTCCTATATACTAATGATGAACTATCAGAAAGAGAAATCAGGAAAACAACTCCATTCACATTTGTGTCAAAAAGAATAAAATGCCTAGGAATAAACCTAACCAAGGAAGTGAAAGACCTATACTCTGAAAACTACAAGACACTCATGAGAGAAATTAAAGAAGATACCAATAAATGGAAACACATCCCGTGCTCAGGGATAGGAAGAATGAATATTGTCAAAATGGCCATCCTGCCTAAAGCAATCTACAGATTCAATGCAATTCCTATCAAAATACCAATAGCATTCTTCAACAAACTACAGCAAATAGTTCTAAAATACATATGGAACCACAAAAGACCCCAAATGAACAAAGCAATCCTGAGAAGGAAGAATAAAGCAGGGGGCATTATGCTCCTGGACTTCCAGCTTTACTACAAAGCCACAGTAATTAAGACAATATGGTACTGGCACAAGAACAGACACATAGACCAATGGAATAGACTAGAGAGACCAGATATAAACGCAAGCACATATGGTCAATTAATATATGATAAAGGAGCCATGGACATACAATGGGGAAATGACAGCCTCTTCAACAGCTAGTGTTGGCAAAACTGGACAGCTACATGTAAGAGAATGAAATTGGATTATTGTCTAACTCCATACACAAAAGTAAACTCAAAATGGATCAAAGACTGGAATGTAAGTGATGAAACCATAAAACTCTTAGAAAAAGCATAGGCAAAAATCTCTTGGACATAAACATGAGCAACTTCTTGAACATATCTCCCTGGGTAAGGGAAACAAAAGCAAAAATGAATAAGTGGGACTATATCAAACTAAAAAGCTTCTGCATACCAAAGGACACCATCAGTAGAACAAAAAGACATTCTACAGTATGGGAGAATATATTTATTATAAATGACATATCCGATAAGGGGTTGACATCCAAATTATATAAAGAGCTCATGCACCTCAACAAACAAAAAGCAAGTAAGTCAATTAAAAAATGGGCAGAGTAGTTAAACAGACACTTCTCCAAAGAAGAAACTCAGATGGCCAACAAGCACATGAATAGATGCTCCACATGGCTAATCATCAGAAAAATGCAAATTAAAACCACAATGAGATATCACCTCACACCAGTAAGGATGGCCAACATCAAAAAGACAAACAACAACAAATGTTGGCAAGGATGTGGAGAAAAGGGATTCCTCCTACCCTGCTGGTGGGAATGTAAAATAGTTCAAACATTATGGAAAGCAGCATGGAGTTTCCTCAAAAAATTAAAAATAGAAATACCATTTGACCCAGGAAAGGAATTCCACTCCTAGGAATTTACCCTAAGAATTCAGGAGCCCAGTTTGCAAAATACATATGCACCTGTATGTTTATTGCAGCACTATTTACAATAGCCAAGAAATGGAAGCAACCTAAGTGTCCATCAGTAGATGAATGGATAAAGAAGATGTGGTACATATACACAATGGAATATTATTCAGCCATAAGAAGAAAACAAATCCTACCATTTGCAACAACATCGCAGGAGCTAGAGGGTATTATGCTCAGTGAAATAAGCCAGGTGGAGAAAGACAAGTATCAAATGATTTCACTCATCAGTGGAGTATAAGAACAAAGAAAAAACTGAAGGAACAAAACAGCAGCAGACTCACAGAACCCAAGAATGGACTAACAGTTACCAAAAGGAAAGGATTGGGGAGGATTGGTGGGAAGGGAGGGATAAGGGGGAAAAAGGGGCATTACGATTAGCATGTATAATGTGGGGCCAGAACACAGGGAAGGCAGTATAACACAGAGAAGATGAGTAGTGATTCTATAGCATCTTACTAAGCTGACGGACAGTGAATGTAATGGGGTATGTGTTGGGGACTTGATAATAGGGGGAGTCTAGTTACCATAATGTTGTTCATGTAATTGTACATTAATGATAGCAAAATAAAAATTAATAATAAAAAAAGGACTATTGATGATAAGTCAGAAATCTGAAACCTTTAGTCACTGGATTGGGTTATATATTTTATAAAGACAGAATAAGTATACTTTTTTCCAGAAAATGTTAATTAAAATATTTGAAGACAGTCTTAATTTGCTTTTCTCCATGTTAACCAGCCCTTCTGCCAACTGGGGCTCTGATAAGCTCGTTTTTGGACTGTTCTAGACTGTTCACAATTCTACCTCCTGCTGCAAGGAGACATTTTTTTGGACAGCGTCCCTCAGTAAACACAACCCACACTGAAAAGAATCCTTTAGATACAGTAACAGAATCATTAAACAATGCAATGTTTAGACCCTAGAAAAAATCGAAGTCTCCCATGCTTATCCAATTGAAAAGAACCAAGGTAGTAGAGGAATAAATGGGTCTGGATCATAAAATTTGTCTGAGGCACAGCCAGGAAGTCAAGGTCCCAGAGCCCAGATGCAAGGCAGCGAACCAAGCATTTCCTGCGTGTAACTTGCCATCTTTCAATTAACATAGCCCATTAAAAACCAATATTACTAGGAAGACTGTGCTTTATCATTTTATTCCACATGGAATTGGTCTGGAGCCTATGCCTACTGTCTGACATGAAAGAATCTAAAATGCTGAGACCTGAGTTGAGACAAGGGCATCCAAAACCCTGCCTTGAGAAGAGTCTCTCCCAAACACACTCTTGTGATAATAAAGTGCAGCCACCTTCTCAATTTCTAACTGAGAAAACACTCTCTTCTTCAAATAGGTAGAGATGCTGCATCCTTAGCTTAGCCAGCATGTCTATGTAAGAACAGATTTCTTGAAGCCATGTTAGTGATGCAGGCTTGAAAATGGAATGCTATCTTAGTTCATTCATCCCCTTCCCTAGGAAGTTTAAATAAGGTTCCTATTTATTTTGAAGCTTAAGCAGAAGGTATAAATAAGTGTTAGCTGAGGCCTGATTTTTAAAAATTTGATCAGATTAAAATTATGACATAAAGAATCTAGAATATTCCTTGATTTTCTCAAGCTGGATCAGCAATTTACTTTTTATTTTTATGTACGTGTGTGTGTATATTTTCTCATTGCTATTAAAAATAATGAGGTGCTGTCTTCATCTTGGTAAGTTGTGAAATGCCTCTGCCTTCTTCCCACGGCCCATCTCCAGTTCACTATTAAATTTGCTATCTCTGCCATCTCCATGTTACATAGAATACTAAGTGTAGTTTAACAACTGTCACTGTGAAAAACAGTATTTTCAGTGGAGGAGTTATATGGGTCAGTCCATGTATTAGCAAGTGAATTTGTTTCCACAAATATGAATATGTCAAGATGGGACATTTTTTTTTGAATAGACAAGTCTATTCTGAAATAAAGATGGCAATGGATTGTATGGCCATACTATTTCCTTCTCTGCTGCCCACCCAACAAGTTATGACTTCAAATGGATGTAGCAGAATTTTAGAGACAGCAAAATGGTGAGAGGAATGTTAAAGGAATTCCTACCCAGAGGCGATCTGCTTCCTCTCCACCTCCCTTGTGAGTTCAGCTCTGGCGTAAGTTCAGCACTGCCACAGGTGGTCTCACACGATGACAGTCACAAGTGAACACATGCTCATGGGTCCTTCCTGCTCGGTGAGCTCCCTTACCTATCTCATACTCATATTTCCAAGTAAGGCCCAACACAGTCACATGCATCACAAATAAGTCTTGATAAATATTTAAATGACTAAAATTGTGGATAATAATAATTGCCATTTATTTAGTATCTACAAAGGCTAGGAACTGTGCAAAGCCCTTAGAGTGTGCATTATTGCATTTAATCTTAACACCCAATTATGCTCATTTTTACATAGAAGGTACCTGAGCTTAGGAAAGTTAAGCGACTCACCCAAGAACATGTAGTAACTGCAACTATAGCTTTTGATTACTTCAAAACTGATACATCAGTGTTTTAAATCTAATTTGAGACATTTGAAAGAAAGGAAGAAGTAGAGTTAAACAGGCCAGATCCGAGAAGCCAATCAAGTTGGCCCAGTAGAAAGCAGCTGGATTTGCATAGTCATGTCATGATGGATATACTGAGAAATAATGTATTTGGGGTTCTAAAAGAAATGGCAAGAAACAACAACAAAATAAAAACTTAGGCGCCAAAGAGCAGCATCTGTGCTCTGGAGATCTTATGCACACTCTTCTGTCTTATTACTGCTGAACCACATGATCACGTGACGAGCGCTGTCTCCAGAGCCCCCAACCTGCACACCATCCCCCTCCCGGATACTTGCAGCCTGACGTGTCACTGAGGCTCAGCATCCAAAGTCACCACTTCCTCCCCAGGGTAGTTCCTCCGCTTCCGTTTCCTGTCCTGGCCAACAGTATCCTCATCTACCTCACTACCCCAGCAGACATATGGCCACCAGCCTGGAGTCTTTTCACCTCCCCTACCCGCAACCTATCATTAAGTCTAGTTGATCCAACCTCCTTGACATCTCTTACAACTATTCCTCTTCTTCATTCCTGATTTGAGATCAAATCTCTGATTTAAGATCAGCCCTTAGTATGACATGCTAGGGCTTCTACCAACTGCTGTACTTAAGTTCCCTGAAGTTCCCCGTGCACCTCAGTAACTCCACGCCTCCAAGCCTTTGTCTTTGCCATCTCCTTTTTTTGAACTGAGCTTCGCCTTGCATCCACTTACCTTTTCCTAATATGTCAAACTCAACTCTGGTATCACATTCAGCAGGAGCCACTTCCTCAATCCCTCAATACCTGCCTCTCCTGTTTGCCCTCTTTCTACCCCTGCTGTCTCTCTCATAGCACTTGCAGGCTTGTACTTCAAAGAGTTCCAGTGAAATGAATGCTTAGGGGGTCTCTTTCCCCTGCTAAGGCACTTAAAGATACTATTATCCTTCCTTAGTCCTAGAAACTCAGCAGAGGCAGTTACTTGACACACAGTGGCTCTCCCATAACTGTTTGTTGAAATGGTTCAGCATTTGAAATGAGTAAAATATGATAATTCTTTAGGGAAAGGATAAACATTTCTCTAATTACATATATTAGTACCTTAATATTTTTTAGCCTTTTTAAATGCTCTTCCCTCTTTCTGGAATGTTTTCTTCCATTATTTTTCCTTTAACAATTTTAATAACCCTTCAAAATGTTGTTATGGGAAGAACAAAGCTGAGATGTCAGAGACCTGGGTTTAAAACCAAGACTTGATGTCCAGTAGCTATGTGACTTCAGGAAAGTCTCAAAGTCTCTTGGAACCTCACGTTTCATTAAGAAAATGAGGTTTAAATAGCAATCTGATGAAGTTGCTAATGGTATTAATGTCTGTCACATTTCTAGCTTGGTAAACTGGGATGACAGTAAAGATATTAACCAATAGTGAAAGCACTGAGAACAGGAAAAGACAAAGGATGAATGGAATTAGGAAGGATTATGAGGAGATGTTCCATAGGCCATGGGAAATATAAATATGAAACCAAAGGATGGGTCTTGGATTCACTGGTAGTTATATGCAAGATGAAGTATGGGAATGAATGAGGTAAAGTCGGGAAAATACAACAGTTGTGAACAGCCATTCTCATAGTACGTCTTGATATTCTTTTTAATTATTCCAGGGGTAATTTACTAACTAGTTGTATAATTATATTAGGGAAGTAGGGAATTTTACTAGGGAAACTAGAGAATATATGATAGGGAAATAATTTATCCTACCAGACAGTAAGTTCCTGAAGGGCAGCCACTGCATTTGCTTCACTCCCTTGTATGTTCCTAGTACTCTGTACAATGACTACATACAGAAGGAGCTCAGGAAACAATTACTGAGTTGATGAATGACTGAGTCTTATACAATACTCACCTATGGGCTTTCTAACCATTTGCTTGAAATGTGACAACCTAAACAAATAGCAATGTAAGAATACAAACTCCTAATAAAAATGTGCTGAGGAGGGGTGAAAATGAAACTCACGAGTCCCTTTTGTAGGCCCTGTTCCACCTACTTCTATGCACAATCTCATTTCAATCCTTTATTATGATGCACTACAATCACTGCTATAATAAATGATTTGCTCATATTTTGAAAAATCAGTATGCCCCATCTCTACAACATCGTTTTGTCACTTACCCTTAGCTTTCCAAATCCAAGTTATATTCGAGTCCTGTCAGCCCGATCTACAAATCGTCTTGATCTGCTCTCTTTTCCATCTTTACTGTCAGTACCTGAGTCCAAACTGCCATCATTCCGGGCATGGCCTGTTGAAACAATGTCTTAACTAGACTTAGTGCTTCTACTCTGGCCTCTCTTCAACTCATGTTTGGCATACCAGAATTCCTCAATGAAAACAATGCTTTAAAACCATAAATAGATCAAATTTCTCTCTGCTTAAAATGTATACTGGCTTCCCATTGTACCCAAATGCCAATGCTTTGCTACTGCTTATACATCCCCACTGATCGGGCCCCTGCCGAGCTCTCTGACCACATCTCCTCCCGCCCAACATCTTGCTCACTCGCTCACTATGCTGTGGTCACAAGTGGCCTCCCTTCCGTTTGGAACATATAAAGCTTTTGCCACATCAGGGCTTTTGTACTTCCTATTGTCCTGATCCTCATGGCTGGCTCCGCTGCATCATTCAGCTCAAAGTTATTTTGCTCACAGAGTCCATCTCTTACCATCTTATCTCATGGAGGACAGTAACACATTAGATTCCCTTGTATTACTTCTTCCATGACATTTATCATTACTTGAAACTGTTTACTTCTTTCTTATGTATTATCTCTCTCTCCAACTAGAAAATATCAGGGTCAGGCTCACAGGGGAGAGGAGAGAGAGCTTTATATAAAACTCTTTAGTGACAAGTTATTAGAAAACAATATAAACATAAAATTAGATTCTAATCTCAGCTTCTTTCATTCATTCATTTTTACTTTAAGAGATATTATTTTACAGGACACAAGGCCTTTTGAATCTCTCTTTTCTTTAGCAATCAGGAGTCAACTGAAGTGACCCCTTGACATTTATAGATGTAGTATTGTATTTATTGTGTTAGGTCTCCCTAAGAAACCCAGCAAGGCCACAACAGAGCATCGTGTGGGTTTGTGGAAGAATGAATTTAGTTATTCCTGTAGCGCAGATGGTGAGCAAGCTTAGCCTACAGTCTTTCTTCTTCTCAGTTATTATATATATATATATATATATATGTATATATGTTCTTATGGCAAGGCAGTTATTTTATCTCAATTTTATAAAGAAACTGAATTAAAAAATCATAGCAGTATTAAAAAAATTAGGAAATTTAAGAGCATCTTAGAATATATCCTTTATCAAGTTTTTCTTCCCTCTGAACCCATGTCTATACACATTAAAGAAACAGATCATATTCCAACTTCATGTTAACTGTAAGAATGCCATGATTAACACCTAATGTTATGCTTCCAAAAAGGCTACTATTAATCTATAATCACCATAAAGACTGGCCACAGGAAATGCAGAAACCATGTGGATATGGCAAGTAGCTGAGTCACTATGGTTTTTGATGAAGGAGAGAGAGGCTTCTATATTAAAAAATGAAGATATCTTAATATTGATTTTTAAAGTATCCTGCAAGCTTTGGATAATACAATACATACTATAGAACCGTCAACTACTTTAGGAAGGAGAAGGAAATAACAACACAGAACAGTCAGAAACAGCCCGCAGATCCAGTGAGGACAGGGAGGAATAAATGAGCCCAGGGCAAAGGATGAAAGAGGAAATACTCAGTTCTCCATGTACACGCCCCAAGCCCAGAGCTGTGCCTGGTGCTAGGTGGAATACAAAACAAGCACATGGTGTGATTTCTATCCTCAATGGCATTACAAACTTTATGGCAGAGTCAAGATCCATAATTGGGACAATTAGAGGTCCACATGACAGGAGCCAACAGGTTTTTTTGGGGCCAGAAGGTACATATGAAGCCAGATTGTGATGAAATGGGATGTGAGGGGATAGGCTGATACTGGGCAGCAAATAGGTGAATGATACAATGAAGACCATTTTTTAGAAAGATTAATCTGGTAGCAGAGGACAGAGAGGTTTAAGAAAGGAAGAAGACTGAAGGCAGACAAGTCATAAAGCTCTCACAGTAAGCAAAGTGGGAGAAAATGAGAGCCCGAACAGTGTGGTTGCTGTGGAAACAGAGCCAGGCCTTAATCTGAGAAGCACCATGAAGGAAAAACAGCTCCTCATTATCTTTGTGTAAGTTTCCAAGTACTCGTGGCTTATTCTGTCCCTCTTTATATAACTCACAGACAGCAAGCTGCCAGAGATGACAGGGGAGGGCAGGGAGGGGCACTGCACAGGAAACAGAAGGCCCACAGTGCGCGGACACAGTGGCTTTCTCGAAGTTGGGGACTTTGAAGTACAAAGTTTGGTTAAAAGATCAACTGACTTGGTCACTTTCTCTGAAAGTCTAATTATTAATGAGCTCAAACCATAATACATAAAGCTGAACCAAGCAGAGGCTGATACGGCAGCATTCTTCAGCTCTCCAGGGACCTATGCAGGTCCTTCCCTTCAAATTGAAGAGAACATGACCAGTAAGATTTTTATTCCCATCTCCCTGACAGCACCTGGGGAATGCTGCTCCACCCTTTCCACTCCTGTTATTGTAGCCTTGGTTAAAGAAGCCTTCATTATTTCTTCCCTGACTATTCTAATAGTCTCCTAACTAGTCTCCATATTTACTATCAGTTTCTTCACATTTCAGTCTCTCTCACTATCTCTAACATTTGCTTCCCCAAACACTGGTATTTAACCACATAACTGTCTGAAGGAACCCTTTGGTCCACAGGTTCAAAAGTTAGCACAAAACCCTACACATGAGACACCTTTTCAGACAATCTTTTTGGACAATCTAGAACTATCCTACCTTTCCAATTACACTCGTGCTTAGTGTTCTTATGGAGTTTCTGTGAGGGCCGGGCCCCTGTCCAGGGCTCGGTCCCGGGGCTGATCCACCACAGCTCCCTTGCCCAGTGGTAGTTCTAAGACCTGGTATTTTAGCCTCGTCACCAGCTGGAGAAGATGGCGCCCATTTCCTGCTCACCACCCTTTCCCCTCTTCCCTGTTGGGGATTGGCCCAGCAGACTTCCGTACCCGTGCACAGCTCGTGCTGCCCGCTTAGAGTGGCGCGTGACACCTATCCGCTTAAAGGTCACGCATGATACTGTCCCGGATTGGTTGGGTGACTGAATATAAGGGAGCCCACCGGGAGGGAGGGGAGCTTCCCGACAACTGCTGTAACCACCGTGAGAGATTAGACAATAAAGCCTAGAGAAGAATCAAGACCTTGGGTGTGCTGCTTCGGTCCTTGAAGGGTCGCGACAAGTGGTGCCGAACCCCGGGAATCACTAAACCTCGTCGCGACCTGTTCCGCTGACCCTGGCGCCTGCCAATGAAGTAGAGCTTGTAACTCTTCAGGAACATCGCTGGACGCCGTTCGGTCGGCTGGCCAGACTGGGAGAGGGAACCGAGGAGGGTGAGTGGATCGGCGAGTAAACTGAAAGTATACGTGGCAGGGCGGACAGCAGGCAGTTGCGGTGGGTGTTTATGTGTAGTGTGTGTGTCCTGTTAGTGTTTGTGACATTGTTTATTATAATATATGGAATGAGGAGGCGCCAGTGAAGGTTCGCAGAGCAGCGACGAAATCAAAAGGTTCACAGAGTGGCGACGAAATCAAAAGGTTCGCAGAGTGGCGACGAAATCAAAAGGTTCGCGGAATTAGCGACGTAGTCCATCTAAATTATAACTAGGATACTTGCCCCTTTAGAGAGAGGATGGGGATGGAGGCCTCTAGGGTTAGGGCCGAGGAACCTCTGAAAGCGCTCCTTAGAGCTAATGGAACCCCTCTGAAAATGAAGACTGCCAGGGTATTCCTGAACACTATAGAGAATCATGCCCCATGGTTCTTAGATGAAGGAAAGATCACCAGCCCTTTATGGGACAGGCTGGGGGATGACCTACGCCGGGCAGACAAGAGGGAGCCCCTTCCACCAGGGACAATCCCTATTTGGGGTCGAGTAAAAAATTGCCTGAAGGGGGTTGGGGAGCCAAGATGGCGGCGTGAGTAGAGCAGTGGAAATCTCCTCCCAAAAACACATAGAGCTATGAAAATATAACAAAGAAAAATCTTCCTAAAATAGAGACCACAGGACACAGGACAACATCCAGACCACATCCACACCTGCAAGAACCCAGCGCCTTGTGAAGGGGGTAAGATACAAGCCCCAGCCCGGCGGGACCCGAGCGCCCCTCCCCCCGGCTCCCGGCGGGTGGAGAGAAACCGGAGCAGTTTTTTTTTTTGGCGAGCGCTTTTTGGAAGCCTTAGAGGGACGGGCCCCCGTTGCTGGGGAGGCAGGGTGGCGGGACCGGTGAGGAGGTGCCTGGGAACAGCGCCGGAGGACAAAGAATATCCCGCGTTTCTCCCTGAGAGACCTGGGGGCGGGTGCCTGAGACCGGTGCCTGAGGACGGAGGAGGTCGCGCGTTTTTCCCCTTTTTTTTTTTTTCTCTCTTTTTGGCAAGCGCTTTTTGGAAGCCTTGAAGGGACGGGGACCCCAGTGCTAGGGAGGCACGGTGGCGGGACTGGTGAGCGGGTGGCTGGGACCGGCGCCTGAGGACAAAGAATATCCCCCGTTTTTCCCTGCGGGACCGGTGGGCGGGTGCCTGAGACCGGCACTTGAGGACAGAGGAAATCACGCGTTTTTCCCCTTTTTTTTTTCTCTTTTCTGCGAGTGCTTTTTGGAAGCCTAAAAGGGACAGGGACCCCGGTGCTAGGGAGGCAGGGCGGCGGGACTGGTGAGCGGGTGCCTGGGACCGGCACCTGAGGACAAAGAATATCCCGCATTTTTCCCTGTGGGACCGGTGGGTGGGTGCCTGAGACCAGCACCTGAGGACGGAAGAAATCGCGCGTTTTTCCCCTTTTTTTTCTCTCTTTTTGCCAAGTGCTTTTTGGAAGCCTTGAAGGGACAGGGACCCCGGTGCTAGGGAGGCAGGGCGGCAGGACTGGTGAGCGGGTGCGTGGGACCAGTGCCTGAGGACAAAGAATATTGAGCGTTCCTTCCCTGCGGGACCGGTGGGTGGGTGCTTTTTGGAAGCCTTGAAAGGACAGGGACCCTGGTGCTAGGGAGACAGGGCAGCAGGACCAGTGCGCGGGTGCCTGGGACCGGCACCTGAGGAAAAAAAAAAAAAAATCGCGTGTTTTTTCTTTTTTTTTTCCTTTCTGTTCCCTCTCTCATTGTTGCTGTTGTTGTTTTGGTTTGGAGAGTGCTTTTTGGAAATCTTAAAGGGGCAGGACAGGTCACTTAGACCAGAAGCAGGGAATCTGGGGATCTCTGGGCACTCTAACCCCCTGGGCAGCAGGGAGCACAGAGGCCCCTTACGGAGATAAATAGTCTCCTGGATGCTCCCCCTCTAACGGGGCTCCACCATTTTGGAGGAACAGCCCCAGCCAGGCCAAGCCCACAGCAACAGTGGAGATAAACCCCAAAGCAACTGGGCAGGAAGCAGAAGCCCTGTCTGCGCACAGCTGCCCAGCACAAGCCACTAGAGGTCGCTATTCTCCCAGGAAAAGGCTACAAACCAACAAGAAGGGAAGCTCTTCCAGCGGTCACTTGTACCAGCTCTGCAGACTATCTCTATCACCATGAAAAGGCAAAACTACAGGCAGACAAAGATCACAGAGACAACACCTGAGAAGGAGACAGACCTAACTAGTCCTCCTGAAAAAGAATTCAAAATAAAAATCATGAACATGCTGACAGAGATGCAGAAAAAAATGCAAGAGCAATGGGATGAGATGCAGAGAAAAATGCAAGAGCAGTGGGATGAGATGCAGAGAAAAATGCAAGAGCAGTGGGATGAAGTCCGGAAGGAGATCACAGATGTCAGGAAAGAGATCACAGAAGTGAAACAATCCCTGGAAGGATTTATAAGCAGAATGGATAAGATGCAAGAGGCCATTGAAGGAATAGAAGCCAGAGAACAGGAACGTATAGAAGCTGACATAGAGAGAGATAAAAGGATCTCCAGGAATGAAACAACACTAAGAGAAATATGTGACCAATACAAAAGGAAAAACATTCGTATTATAGGGATACCAGAAGAGGAAGAAAGAGGAAAAGGGATAGAAAGGGTCTTTGAAGAAATAATTGCTGAAAACTTCCCCAAACTGGGGGAGGAAATAATCGAACAGACCATGGAATTATACAGAACCCCCAACAGAAAGGATCCAAGGAGGACAACACCAAGACACATAATAATTAAAATGGCAAGGATCAAGGACAAGGAAAGAGTTTTAAAGGCAGCTAGAGAGAAAAAGGTCACCTATAAAGGAAAACCAATCAGGCTAACATCAGACTTCTCAACAGAAACCCTACAGGCCAGAAGAGAATGGCATGATATACTTAATGCAATGAAACAGAAGGGCCTTGAACCAAGGATACTGTATCCAGCACGACTATCATTTAAATATGATGGTGGGATCAAACAATTCCCAGACAAGCAAAAGCTGAGGGAATTTGCTTCCCACAAACCACCTCTACAGGGCATCCTACAGGGACTGCTCTAGATGGGAGCACCCCTAAAAAGAGCACAGAACAAAACACACAACATATGAAGAAGGGAGGAGGAGGAATAAGAAGGGAGAGAAGAAAAGACTCTCCAGACAGTGTATATAACAGCTCAATAAGCGAGCTAAGTTAGGCAGTAAGATACTAAAGAAGCTAACCTTGAACCTTTGGTAACCACGAATCTAAAGCCTGCAATGGCAATAAGTACATATCTTTCAATAGTCACCCTAAATGTAAATGGACTTAATGCACCAATCAAAAGACATAGAGTAATAGAATGGATAAAAAAGCAAGACCCATCTATATGCTGCTTACAAGAAACTCACCTTAAACCCAAAGATAAGCATAGACTAAAAGTCAAGGGATGGAAAAACATATTTCAGGCAAACAACAGTGAGAAGAAAGCAGGGGTTGCAGTACTAATATCAGACAAAATAGACTTCAAAACAAAGAAAGTAACAAGAGATAAAGAAGGCCACTACATAATGATAAAGGGCTTAGTCCAACAAGAGGATATAACCATTCTAAATATATATGCACCCAATACAGGAGCACCAGCATATGTGAAGCAAATACTAACAGAACTAAAGAGGGAAATAGACTGCAATGCATTCATTGTAGGAGACTTCAACACACCACTCACCCCAAAGGATAGATCCACCGGGCAGAAAATAAGTAAAGACACACAGGCACTGAACAACACACTAGAACAGATGGACCTAATAGACATCTATAGAACTTTACATCCAAAAGCAACAGGATATACATTCTTCTCAAGTGCACATGGAACATTCTCTAGAATAGACCACATACTAGCTCACAAAAAGAGCCTCAGTAAATTCCACAATATTGAAATTCTACCAACCAATTTTTCAGACCACAAAGGTATGAAAGTAGAAATAAATTCTACAAAGAAAACAAAAAGGCTCACAAACACATGGAGGCTTAACAACATGCTACTAAATAATCAATGGATCAATGAACAAATCAAAATAGAGATCAAGGAATATATAGAAACAAATGACAACAACAACACTAAGCCCCAACTTCTGTGGGATGCAGCGAAAGCAGTCTTAAGAGGAAAGTATATAGCAATCCAGGCACACTTGAAGAAGGAAGAACAATCCCAAATGAATAGTCTAACATCACAATTATTAAAACTGGAAAAAGAAGAACAAATGAGGCCTAAAGTCAGCAGAAGGAGGGACATAATAAAGATCAGAGAAGAAATAAACAAAATTGAGAAGAATAAA
This sequence comes from Manis javanica, assembly GCF_040802235.1. Classification (NCBI taxonomy): domain Eukaryota; kingdom Metazoa; phylum Chordata; class Mammalia; order Pholidota; family Manidae; genus Manis; species Manis javanica. Next base: position 83,496,853 of record NC_133166.1, on the reverse strand, counting down.
ACAATAGCAAAAATCAACGAAACCAAGAGCTGGTTCTTTGAGAAAATAAACAAAATAGATAAGCCTCTAGCCCAACTTATTAAGAGAAAAAGAGAGTCAACACAAATCAACATAATCAGAAATGAGAATGGAAAAATCACGACAGACTCCACAGAAATACAAAGAATTATTAAAGACTACTATGAAAACCTATATGCCAACAAGCTGGAAAACCTAGAAGAAATGGACAACTTCCTAGAAAAATACAACCTCCCAAGACTGACCAAGGAAGAAACACAAAAGTTAAACAAACCAATTACAAGCAAAGAAATTGAAACAGTAATCAAAAAACTACCCAAGAACAAAACCCCGGGGCCGGACGGATTTACCTCGGAATTTTATCAGACACACAGAGAAGACATAATACCCATTCTCCTTAAAGTGTTCCACAAAATAGAAGAAGAGGGAATACTCCCAAACTCATTCTATGAAGCCAACATCACCCTAATACCAAAACCAGGCAAAGACCCCACCAAAAAAGAAAATTACAGACCAATATCCCTGATGAACGTAGATGCAAAAATACTCAATAAAATATTAGCAAACAGAATTCAACAGTATATCAAAAGGATCATACACCATGACCAAGTGGGGTTCATCCCAGGGATGCAAGGATGGTACAACATTCGAAAATCCATCAACATCATCCACCACATCAACAAAAAGAAAGACAAAAACCACATGATCATCTCCATAGATGCTGAAAAAGCATTTGACAAAATTCAACATCCATTCATGATAAAAACTCTCAGCAAAATGGGAATAGAGGGCAAGTACCTCAACATAATAAAGGCCATATATGATAAACCCACAGCCAGCATTATACTGAACAGCGAGAAGCTGAAAGCATTTCCACTGAGATCGGGAACCAGACAGGGATGCCCACTCTCCCCACTGTTATTTAACATAGTACTGGAGGTCCTAGCCACGGCAATCAGACAAAACAAAGAAATACAAGGAATCCAGATTGGTAAAGAAGAAGTTAAACTGTCACTATTTGCAGATGATATGATACTGTACATAAAAAACCCTAAAGACTCCACTCCAAAACTACTAGAACTGATATCGGAATACAGCAAAGTTGCAGGATACAAAATCAACACACAGAAATCTGTAGCTTTCCTATACACTAACAACGAATCAATAGAAAGAGAAATCAGGAAAACAATTCCATTCACCATTGCATCAAAAAGAATAAAATACCTAGGAATAAACCTAACCAAGGAAGTGAAAGACTTATACCCTGAAAACTACAAGTCACTCTTAAGAGAAATTAAAGGGGACACTAATAAATGGAAACTCATCCCATGCTCATGGCTAGGAAGAATTAATATCGTCAAAATGGCCATCCTGCCGAAAGCAATATACAAATTTGATGCAATCCCTCTCAAATTACCAGCAACATTCTTCAATGAATTGGAACAAATAATTCAAAAATTCATATGGAAACACCAAAGACCCCGAATAGCCAAAGCAATCCTGAAAAAGAAGAATAAAGTAGGGGGGATCTCACTCCCCAACTTCAAGCTCTACTACAAAGCCATAGTAATCAAGACAATTTGGTACTGGCACAAGAACAGAGCCACAGACCAGTGGAACAGATTAGAGACCCCAGAAATTAACCCAAACATATATGGTCAATTAATATTTGATAAAGGAGCCATGGACATACAATGGCAAAATGACAGTCTCTTCAACAGATGGTGCTGGCAAAACTGGACAGCTACATGTAGGAGAATGAAACTGGACCATTGTCTAACCCCATATACAAAGGTAAACTCAAAATGGATCAAAGACCTGAATGTAAGTCACGAAACCATTAAACTCTTGGAAAAAAACATAGGCAAAAACCTCTTAGACATAAACATGAGTGATCTCTTCTTGAACATATCTCCCCGGGCAAGGAAAACAACAGCAAAAATGAGCAAATGGGACTACATTAAGCTGAAAAGCTTCTGTACAGCGAAAGACACCATCAATAGAACAAAAAGGAACCCTACAGTATGGGAGAATATATTTGAAAATGACAGATCTGATAAAGGCTTGACGTCCAGAATATATAAAGAGCTCACACGCCTCAACAAACAAAAAACAAATAACCCAATTAAAAAATGGGCAGAGGAACTGAACAGACAGTTCTCCAAAAAAGAAATACAGATGGCCAAGAGACACATGAAAAGATGCTCCACATCGCTAATTATCAGAGAAATGCAAATTAAAACTACAATGAGGTATCACCTCACACCAGTAAGGATAGCTGCCATCCAAAAGACAAACAACAACAAATGTTGGCGAGGCTGTGGAGAAAGGGGAACCCTCCTACACTGCTGGTGGGAATGTAAATTAGTTCAACCATTGTGGAAAGCAGTATGGAGGTGCATCAAAATGCTCAAAACAGACCTACCATTTGACCCAGGAATTCCACTCCTAGGAATTTACCCTAAGAACGCAGCAATCAAGTTTGAGAAAGACAGATGCACTCCTATGTTTATCGCAGCACTATTTACAATAGCCAAGAATTGGAAGCAACCTAAATGTCCATCTGTAGATGAATGGATAAAGAAGATGTGGTACATATACACAATGGAATACTACTCAGCCATAAGAAGTGGAAAAATCCAACCATTTGCAGCAACATGGATGGAGCTGGAGAGTATTATGCTCAGTGAAATAAGCCAAGCGGAGAAAGAGAAATACCAAATGATTTCACTCATCTGAGGAGTATAGGAACAAAGGAAAAACTGAAGGAACAAAACAGCAGCAGAATTACAGAACCCAAAAATGGACTAACAGGTACCAAAGGGAAAGGAACTGGGGAGGATGGGTGGGCAGGGAGGGATAAGGGGGGGGAAGAAGAAGGGGGGTATTAAGATTAGCATGCATGGGGGGGAGGGAGAAAGGGTAGGGTGGGCTGCACAACACAGAGAGGACAAGTAGTGACTCTACAACATTTTGCTAAGCTGATGGACAGTAACCGTAATGTGGTTGTTAGGGGGGACCTGATATAGGGGAGAGCATAGTAAACATAGTATTCTTCAGGTAAGTGTAGATTAAAAATTTAAAAAAAAAAAAAAGAAAGAAAGAAAGAAAAGGGGGATTACTCCTTAACAGGATAAAACTATTGGTAAATCAAAGATCAACGCATGCTTTAAATATCCTTAATGTTGATCACTTAAAGGGTGTCAGATGATCAGCTATGGAGGTACTCTTTTCTGATAATATTCCTTTCTCTTAATTAAAAAAAAAAAAAAAAAAGCAGTTACTGTGTGCTGACCTCCAATGAGTTCTGCACAGTGGTATAGAGGGCATGTCAAAGTGTGGGCAAAGGGTCTGTTTGTTTCTACGCAGAAGATCAAGGCCTAGCTTGGATACCCAGAAAATGAACTAAGATACGATATGAGGAGGAGCTTCCGGCATCAGCACTCTCTGGAGGACTCGTGCCGGGGGATGATCATCAAAAAGCCTCCACAGGGATCCGGACGATGCTGCGGTTGTGGCTGCATCCAGCCCACCATCTCCTGGACTTGCCATGAGAAGGAGGAGGGAGATGTCTAGGCTGGCATGTGCATACAGTGAGACAACGAATTTGACTGGATCTGTACTGCTGGAACTCAACCAGGAGTTGGGAGGGGTGCAAGTTGTAGCACCCCAAAATCTCATGACTATAGACTATCTATGGTTAAAAGAACATATGGGATGTGAACAGATCCCAGAAATGGGCTGCTTTAATTTGTCTGATGGTTCAAGTACAGTTGGAAAATATCCATCATATCATAGATAAATTTTCACAAATGCCTAGGGTGCCTAAATGGTTTTCTTGGCTTCACTGGAGATGGCTGGTGATTATAGATTTGCTTTGTTTATGTCACCGTATTCCTATTATGTCAATATGTGTGTGCAAATTAGTTAGTAGTTTAAAACCTATACATACTTAAGGTACTACACAAGAAGATATGTCAAAGAAATAATCAATCCTCCCAAGTTTCCTTCATATGCTACATCTATAGCTTTTCTTCTTCCTTCCTAATTACAAACTTTGAATAGAATTCGTGCCTCATATCGAATTTACCGAGTATCATAATTCCTCCAGGTGGTAAAGATACCTCGAGACAAGTGCTGGGCATAGAAGCCACAGGGCATAAATCTGCAAAGAAGTAAAAAGCTAACCTTTGCAAACAATATGGCTTCTCTCTCACTTACCAACTTTACATTTCCCTGTATGGCCCCGGAAGATGACTGGTTAGCCAGAGACGGGTAAGATTCCTCAAGGGAGGAACAACCTAAGACAGGCACAGTCGCAGGGGGGCCATCAGGTGAGAATTTGGGGATCAACAGAGGTGAGGCTCAGAACCTCACCCCCCCTGCTTTGAGAGAAATCTTCTGCATCCGTGGATGTCTTGCTGCCCTTGTCTAGCCTGGATTAATACTTAGTCCATAGGCACACACCTGATCATCTGATCATCTACATTTGCCTTCTTACAGCACTAAACTATGTTTTCTACCTTTATCTTGCATCTACCTACCACTTCAGCATTTTATTAAAAATAAAAATAATAATAATAATAGGAGAAATGTGGGATCAACATATAAATCAAGTACAAAAATCAAATGAATATTCATATTTGACCTGATGGTTTATAGGTCATATTGCATGATCAAAACCGAAAGTTTCTGTGATGACTGCCCTTGTACTGTTCACCATGTAAGAATTTATTCACTCTGTAAGAATTCGTTCACCATGTAAGAACTTGTTCGTTATGCTTCAGAAGATTGGAGACTGACGAGAATTAGGCTTGAGATGGATTAATGATTGTACATTGAGCATTGACCCCCCTATACTGAATTTTATTGTTGTTAACAACCATTTGATCAATAAATATGAGAGATGCCCTCTCAAAAAAAATAAATAAATAAAAAAAAATAAATAAATAAAAAAAAAAATAAAAAAAAAAAATAAAAAAAAAAAAAATTGCCTGAAGGGACAGAAGCCAAGCTGCCGAGAGGCCATCCAAGAGGGGGAGGAAATATTAGAGGAAGTACGAGAAGAGCGTGCCTCCGCAAAGGTATCGGAAGGGGGATCTGAACAGGGACTGCCATCTGATGAGGATGAAGACGGGGAACTTTCAGGGGACGAGCTAGAGAACAGGTTTAATAGCAGAGCATCACACCCGTTCATTATATCCCTCCCTTGAACCGTTGAGACTCCAGCCAAGGGAGGAGGGGGAGGCTCACCACACCCCCCTAAAGGCAGATAATGCCAAAGCAGGGCTAGTAACTTCCTCAGCCCCCATCGAACCCTCACGATTAAAACCAGGACCATTCACTTCATGGCCCGAGCCGCCACCTTATCAGCACTGTCACTGTAAAGATGGCTGGGCGAGGTGGATATGCAGAGAAGGGCAGGCAGCATTCCCTGTAATAGAAGACCCGAACACTCAGCAAAGATATCATCAACCCATAGACTTCAAAATAATCAAAAGCCTGAAGGAGGCCGCCACCACCTATGGGCCTCAGGCCGCCTTTACAGTGTCTCTGGTAGAATCAGTGGCCTCTTTGAACCTAACCCCAGATGACTGGGCAAATGTCGCCAGGGCGTCTCTCTCCGGAGGCCAGTATCTGACTTTTAAAACTGCGTGGCAGGAGTTTTCCCAGGATACTGCACGGCGTAATATTGCAGCAGGGAACCATCAATGGAACCTAGACATGTTAATGGGCTCTGGACCCTACTTAGGGCAGCACAATCAGGTCAACTACCCTCCCGCGGTTTACTTACAGATTTCCACAGCCATGGTCAGAGCTTGGAAGACCTTACAAGGCACAGGGGATCTACAGGGTCAGCTTTCTAAGGTGTTGCAGGGGCCTAATGAGCCCTATGCAGATTTTCTCGCGAGGTTGATGCAAACTGCCGGTAGGATCTTTGGAGATGCAGAAACAGCCATGCCCTTAGTCAAACAGTTAGCGTATGAGCAAGCAAATAAATGGTGTAAGGAAGCCATTCAGCCATGGAAAAATAAAGACTTAAACACCTATATTAAGGTATGTAGAGACATAAACGATAGTGTAGTTCAAGGGCAAGTGATGGCCGCTGCAATAACTCAAGGACTGTGCAATGCGCGCGGCGGAGCCACCCTCCAGGGGCATGCTTCTATTGTAAGCAGCCAGGTCATTTGAAGAGGGACTGCCTCAAGCTAGGGGGACCAGGAGGTAATGCCGCACCCATCAGGCAACCTCGACTGTGCCCTAGGTGCAGAAAAGGGAACCATTGGGCAAATGAGTGTAGATCAGTGGCCGATGTAGAAGGATGCCCACTGCCTCCACAGCAGCCAAAAAATGGGAAGCGGGGCCCCACACCTCAGGGCCCGCAAATGTATGGGGTGATTCAGCAAATCCCCCGAACACATTATCACCTGACCGATCAGAGCACTCACAAGGAGGTGGAGAACCAAGGAGAGCCACAACAGGGAGTGCCGGACTGGACATCCGTGCCACCACCCGCCTCGTACTGACCCCAGAAATGGGAGTTCAAGTAGTGGAGTCCGATTACAGGGGGCCCTTAAAGAGGGGGGTGGTGGGACTCCTTTTAGGCCGCAGTTCCACCACTAGAGCAGGCTTGATAGTCCATCCTGGAGTGATAGATCCAGATTTTGAGGGAATAGTAAAGGTGATGGTCTACTCCCCACGAGGCATTACCGCCATAAATCCAGGAGACCGCATCGCTCAAATTCTCATGCTTCCCAGTAACCATGACAATTTTGACAGTAAGAAGGTCATAAGGGGGACCTCTGGCTTTGGGTCATCCGGGGCTCCACTAGCTTGTGTCATGCTAGAATTAGGGGACCGGCCTATGTATGTAATCCAAATTAGAGGCAGGGAGTTTGTGGGGCTGTTAGATACCGGGGCAGATCGCAGCATCATCAGGGAAGAAGAGTGGCCTAAAGACTGGCCTCTAAATCGAGCTGCACAAACACTGAGAGGTCTGGGGATAGCCCAGGCACCAATGTACAGTGCAGCCACGCTGCCATGGAAGGACTTAGAGGGGCATCACGGTGTTATTCAACCATACATCCTAAAAATGCCTATGTCCCTATGGGGACGAGATGTGTTAACACAAATGAATTTTAAACTGACCACAGAGACTTTTTACAGTGAGCAGTCTAATGCCATAATGAAAAGACAGGGGTACGCGGGCACTAGAGGACTAGGGAAGGATCTCCAAGGGAAAGAACAACCAATCCTTTTAGCAGGGAGACTGCCCAAAGGGCCCGGAGGACCAGGATTGGATTTTTCTTCGGGGCCACTGAGGGAAAACAGTCTATAGAAATAACATGGCAGTCAAAAAGGCCCGTGTGGGTACCTCAGTGGCCCCTCACCAAAGAAAAGAAGGAAGCGCCCACACTTTAGTACAAGAACAGATAGCAGCTGGTCACCTCCAGCCCTCTACCTCGCCATGGAACACACCTATTTTTGTAATTAGGAAAAAGTCTGGCAAGTGGAGATTACTCCATGATCTCAGGGCAGTGAACAGACAGATGGAGCTTATGGGACCTGTACAATTAGGCCTTCCTCTCCCTGTGGCTCTGCCCAGAGGATGGAATTCAATAGTGATAGATATCAAAGACTGTTTCTTCTCCATCCCGCTTCACCCCAGAGACTGTCAAAGGTTTGCCTTTACCGTGCCAGCAGTGAATCATAGTTGTCCCGATGAGCGATATGAGTGGATAGTATTGCCACAGGGCATGGCTAATAGCCCCACCATGTGTCAGATGTATGTAATGAAGGCCTTACAAACTGTCAGGAAACAGTTTCCCCTCATAATCATCTATCACTATATGGATGACATTTTGCTGTGCAGTGAAGAGGAGAGACAACTGGAGTTGGCTCTCTGTTTCCTGCAGGAACATTTTGAGGAGTGGAACCTTAAAATAGCCCCTGAAAAGATCCAAACATCCAAAGTAAAGGAATATTTAGGAATGAGATTGGGAAACACAATGGCCAGGCCATTAAAGGTAACCATAAGGACGGATCACCTGAAAACTCTAAATGATTTTCAAAAACTACTGGGAGACATTAATTGGGTTCATCCATATTTGAAACTCACCAGTGAAGAGCTAAGTCCCTTATATGACCTCCTGAGGGGAGAACCTGATCTGGCCTCCCCTCGATCACTCACTGAAGAGGCGAGAAAAGCTATAACATTGGTTCAGTCATGCTTGCAGTTAGCGCAAGTCGAGCGGATTAATTACTCCAAACCAATTGCCTTCATAGTGCTCCCTAGTAATCATAGCCCCACAGGCGTATTGTGGCAAGAGGGCCCTATGCTATGGGTCTACTTGGCACATTCGCCCAGGAAGATCCTGGATTGGTATCCCCAGAGTGTGGCCGAGCTGATCTTGAAAGGTGTCAGGGTATCCACAGAGACGTTCGGTGCCCCTCCAAATACCATCATTACCCCATATACTGCAAAACAAATTGAATGTCTTACCGCCTGCTGTGATGCATGGGCTATCGCCTGCACCATATCTAGTGCCACCTTCGATAATCATTATCCAAAATCCCCCTGGCTCCAGTTTTGCCTAGCTAACCCGATCATTTTCCCTAAAACTACCAGGAGGGAACCCATTCCTAGGGCTAAGGTAGTCTTTACCGACGGCTCTAAGGATGGCACCGCCGCAATAGTTACCAATGAACAATCATGGACCCTCACATTCCCGGCGACATCCGCCCAGCAGGTAGAGCTGCTGGCAGTGGTGCAGGCCTTTAAATTATTTCCCCACGAGCCATTTAACCTCCTGTCAGACAGTCAATATGTAGTTAACTCAGTTACCATTATAGAAAATGCAGGGCACGTTAGACAGACATCACCGGTCGCCGGAACACTTAGAAGCTTGCAACGCCTTATCTGGAATCGGGTCCATCCTTTCTTTATTGGATATATCAGGGCTCATACTCCACTCCCAGGCCCACTTGCCAAAGGAAATAGGAGAGCGGACAAACTAACCCGCAGCCCATACATCCTGGCTTTAGCCAACCCGGTAGAACAGGCCACTAATTACCACAAGCTCTTTCATGTTAATTCCACCACCTTACAGATGAAATATCCTATTACAAGGGAGCAAGCGAGAGCCATAGTTCTTGGCTGTAAATGGTGCATTGCTCTCCTACCCCTACCATCTCAAGGCATAAACCCAAAAGGACTACTACCAAACCACCTGTGGCAAATGGATGTCACACACATCCCCGAATTTGGGAACATGAAATATGTTCATGTGTCCGTTGACACATGCTCAGGAGTAATCTTCGCCTCCTGCCACACGGGCGAAAAAGTCTGAGATGTTATTTCCCACTGCCTACAGGCATTCTCTGCCTGGGGCATGCCTAAACACCTGAAGACTGACAATGGACCAGCATATACATCCCGATCGTTCCTGACATTTACTCAGACTCTAAACATTGCTCATACAACGGGCATTCCATACAACCCTCAAGGACAGGGTGTAGTAGAGCGCACACACAGAACAATCAAGGCCACTCTAATAAAACAAAAAGGGGGAATAGGGGCAGACTACAAATCCCCTAAAGATAAACTTAATATCATCCTATTTATATTAAATTTTTTGACATTGGACATAAACGGCCAGAGTGCGGCTGAAAGACACAGTCAGTCTGCCGACCCTGACAGGAAACCCAAAGTACTGTGGAAAGACGTGCTGGAAGGTAACTGGAAAGGCCCGGACCCAGTACTTATCTGGACCCGAGGCTCTGTTTGTGTTTTCCCACAGGGCCAACACCAACCTATCTGGGTACCGGAGCGATACGTGAGGCGAGTGGAAAACTCAAGGACGGAAGAACAGAATACTGATGCTGATAGCGCTCACGATCCTAGGGTGGACCCTGCCGCCAGCGAGACCCGAGCAGAGACAGCTATGGGGAGTAGTAAAGGCATGGCCACTGCCACTGCCCCTGAGTAACCTATCAGCAGAGACTTTGAACAGCCTGTCGCAAGATCTTGGTGAACCAGCGCGTGGACATTCTCCAGGAACAACTGGATTTGCTCGGTCAGACGTGGCATTTGGGCTGTGTCAGTTCCTACACTGGACTGTGTGTTTCCAGCATTCCGTTCAACAACTTCTCTCGGGCTGCAAACCTATCCCGACAGCTGGGACACTTGCTGAACACAAACTGGTCTAGCGAACTCGAGGAGCTTACCGCGCAGCTAAGATTAGAAATCATGAATGTTAGCTCCATGTCTCAATCAGCTATGACAGTGTTTGATGCCGAAAGGCTTGGTCCGGGGTGGGAGTTATGGGTGTGATTGTGATCTCTGGACTGCTGCTTCTTGGCAGGGCAATTTGCTCTGTGCGGCAGCAGCAATTACAGGATAGACGAGTGCTGTTGCAAGCGATGGCTGCCCTGGAAGAAGGCGTCTCCCCAAATATATGGCTTCAGATGTTGGATCAGTAGCCAGAGATGGGTAAGATCTGGAGCTGCGCATATCAACCTAAGACAGGGCACAGACCAGAGCTGTCTGCTGCCTGAGGATGGGTAAGAATGCTGCAGACTCTGGGCAACCTAAGACAGGCATGATCCAAAGGCCACGCATTATATCAAACAAAGAAGGGGGAGATGTGAGGGCCAGGCCCCTGGCCAAGGCTCGGTCCCGGGGCTGATCCACCGCAGCTCCCTTGCCCAGTGGTAGTTCTAAGACCTGGTATTTTAGCCTCGTCACCAGCTGGAGAAGATGGCGCCCATTTCCTGCTCACCACTCTTTCCCCTCTTCCCTGTTGGGGATTGGCCCAGCAGACTTCCGTACCCGTGCACAGCTCGTGCTGCCCGCTTAGAGTTGCGCGTGACACCTATCCACTTAAAGGTCACGCATGATACTGTCCCGGATTGGCTGGGTGACTGAATATAAGAGAGCCCGCCGGGAGGGAGGGGAGCTTCCCGACAACTGCTGTAACCACCGTGAGAGATTAGACAATAAAGCCTAGAGAAGAATCAAGACCTTGGGCGTGTTGCTTCGGTCCTTGAAGGTTCGCGACAGTTTCTTCCCAAATATGCTGTGTTTTATAATGCTTCTGTTCCTAACATTTGCTGTTCTCATTGCCTAAATTTCATTCCTTATCTTCTCTTGCTAATCTTTCAGGACTTAAATGTTACCTTCTGTTTCAAGCCACCCTTGTCATTGCCTCCCACCTCTGCCATCCTGTCCCACTTATATATAACCATACAATAACAATTCTTCTATTGCAACTCTTTGTATACCTGTGTGTCTCCCCTACTTCTTCAAGAATAGACCAAGGTACATAAATGAAATTTCAATTAACCTCTTGAGATTAAATACAACATACTTAGCTTTGCATCTCCACTATCCAACAGTTCCTAGACATTGTGGTCATAGATCATTTAAATAAACATTATGAATAAATGAATGACTAATGCTCAAATAAAGAAGCAAGATATAAATAGAATTAAAATAGCTTAAATATTTTGAAGACATATTAAACTAAAGGATGGTAAGTGTGTATCTCTTTTATTTAATGTCTAAAGTAAGTAAGACAAAAGGTCAAAATGATTTCTAAAAGAAGAGAGGGGAAATACTGGCACATAATAAAACAGTGAAAAAGCCATACGAAAATAAATAGAATTCAATGTATTAGCAATATGCTCACCATCAGTTGGTAGTTCCTTCAGCAACAAGTCTAACTGGGAGGGTATGGAGGCTCTTACCCTAAGATAGGCTAGTTCTCTGGAGGTGGATCAATGGACAGACCCACATACTTGACAGGAAGGACAGAAATGGAACTCCAGAAGTTTTTGTTTTAGTTTGTATTCTAATGTGTAAAATGTATTTGGGAGGGGAATGTTATATAAAACAATATTTTCTATTTCATGTGGAAACAAAGCATAAGTGTTGATGGAAGCACTACTTACTTGACTATAAGGAATAAATATTACAAAATTAAATCATTAAAGTTTCCCAACAAAGGTTTCTAAACAATGTTAACATGTACCATACTAACATTAACATAAAATACACCTTTTAAAAAAATATCTGATTGACAAGTTTATTTGCTGAAAAGGGCAGATGCTCAGAATTTAATAATAATAGGATTAAAATCAAATTAAAGAAAATGACATGGAAATCACAGTGGTTAATGGAAAACACTCCCATATGTCTCCCTTATAAGATATTACATTTAGAGAAGATAAAACTACAATAGAATGGGTGAGATATGTGAAATGCAATTAGCCAGGCTAGATAAACAAATTAACCAAAGAATTAAGTCCCAATTTGCATTTGTTTTATATTTACATATAGTTTGTATCTCTTTTTTTCCCATCAGTGTTACACTAGGTTATAATGTTCTGATCAGGGGGTACCACACATTTACATGAAAGTTGGAAAATCCAGTCAACCTTCAAGAACTGGAGTCCAATACATAAGCATTTCACTATAATTCTTGTGGGGATTTATATCTGGGTTCTCTATTCTGTTCCACTGGTCTATGGGTCTGTTCTTGTGCCAGTACCAAATTGTCTTGATTACTGTGGCTTTGAAGCAGAGCTTAAAGTCAGGGAGCATTGTTCCCCCAGCTTTATTATTCCTACTCAGGATTGCTTTGCCTATTCAGAGTATTTTTGTGGTTCCGTATGAATTTTAGAACTATTTGCTGTAGTTTGTTGAAAAATGCTGTTGGTATTTTGAAAGGGATTGCATTGAATCTGTAGATTGCCTTAGGCAGGATGGCCATTTTGACAATATTAATTCTTCCTATCCATGAGCACAGGATGTGTTTCCATTTATTAGTATCTTTTTTAATTTCTCTCATAGTGTCTTGTAGTTTTCAGAGTATAGGTCTTTCATTTCCTTCATTAGGTTTATTCTTAGGTATTTTATTCTTTTTGATGCAATTGTGAATGGAATTGTTTTCCTGATTTGTCTTTCTGTTAGTTCATTGTTAGTGTATTGGAATGCAACAGATTTCCACGTATTAATTCCTGCAACTTTGCTGAATTCAGATATTAGATCGAGTAGTTTTGTAGTGGATTATTTAGAGTTCGTTATGTACAGTATCATGTCATCTGCAAAAAGGGACAGTTTAACTTTTTTCCTTGCCAATCTGGATGCCTTTTATTTCTTTGTGTTGTCTGATTGCCATGGCTAGGACCTCCAGAACTACATTGAATATAAGTGGGGAGAGTGGGCATCCCTGTCTTGTTCCCGATTTTAAAGGAAAAGCTTTCAGCTTCTCACTGTTAAGTATGATGTTGGCTGTGGGTTTGTCATATATGGCCTTTATTATGTTGAGGCACTTGCCCTCTGTAGCCATTTGTTGAGAGTTTCTATCATGAATGGATGTTGAATTTTGTCAAATGCTTTTTCAGCATCTATGGAGATGATCATGTGGTTTTTGGTTTTTGTCCTTCTTTTTGTTGATGTGGTGGATGATGTTGATGGATTTTCGAATGTTGTACCACCCTTGCATCCCTGGAATAAATCCCACTTGATCATGATGGATGATCTTTTTGATGTATTTTTTAATTTGGTTTGCTAATATTTTGTTGAGTATTTTTGCATGTATGTTCATCAGGGATATTGTCTATAATTTTCTTTTTTTGTGGTGTCTTTGCCTGGTTTTGCTGTTAGAGTGTTGTTGGCCTTGTAGAATGAATTTGGGAGTATTTCCTCCTCTTCTACTTTTTGGAAAACTTTAAGGAGGATGGGTATTAAGTCTTCACTAAATGTTTGATAAAATTCAGCAGTGAAACCATCTAGTTCAGGGATTTTTGTACTTAGGTAGTTTTTTGATTATCAATTCAATTTTGTTGGTGGTAATTAGCCTATTCTGATTTTCTATGTCTTCCTGTGTCAGCCTTGGAAGGTTGTATTTTTCTAGAAAGTTGTCCACTTCTTCTAGGTTTTCCAGTTTGTTACCATATAATTTTTCATAGTATTCTCTTATTATTCCTTTCTTTTTTAAAATTCTTTTTTACTTACTGCATTTACTTTTGAATAGGTTTAATTGCTATGTCTACAGTTTCACTAATCTGTTACTCTGCAATGTCTATTCTACCGTTAATCCCATTCAACATATTTCCTAGTTCTATCAAACACTAATTTTTAGCTCTTGAAATTCAATGTGGGTCTTTTTTTAGACCTTTCATTTTTTTACTTAACTTTTTGAATATATGGAATAGAGTTATAATTACTCTATTAATGTCACTGCTAATTATAACATCTGGGCTTATTTTGATTGGTTAGTTTTCCTCTTCACTATTGATCAAATCTGCGTTGACCACATCAATGAAGATGATTCTAAGAGACTGTTGAGTAATGTTTCATACCAGGGGTGATTTTTCCCCTCAGAGGGCATCTGGTAATATCTGGAGATATTTTTGTTTGTCTTAACTTGTGAATTGCTACTGCCATCCAGCAGGCAGAGTTCAGAAATACTGCTCAACACCCTATTCTGCACAGGAAAGCCACTCACAATAAAGAATTAGCTTGTCAAAAAACAATACAATAATTCAGATAATAAATTTCAAAACACATTAAAAAGATCACCGACCACAATCAAGTAGGATTTATCACAAGGATGCAAGGATAGTTCAATATCCACAAATCAATCAATATGATACACCACATTAACTAAAGGAAGAATAAAAACTATCAGGAAGAGAATTAAGAAAACAATCTCATCTACAATTGTATCAAAAAGAATACTTGGGAATAAATCTAACTAAGAAGATGAAAGACCTGTGCTTTGAAAACTATAAAACACTGAGGAAAGAAACTAAAGACAACACAAATAAATGGAAGGCTATTCCATGCTCATGGATTGGAAGAATTAAGAATTAATATGGTTAAAATAACCATCACACAAAGCAATCTACAGGTGCAATGCAATCCCTATGAAAACAGCAAAGGCAATTTTCACCAAACTAGAACAAATAATCCTAAAATTTACATGGAACTACAAAATTCCTCAAACAGCAAAAACAATCATGACAAAGAAAAACAAATCTGGAGGTATCACGCTTCCTAATTTCAAACTATATACAAAGCTACAGTAATAAAAACAGTATGGTATTGGCATAAGAAAAGGTACATAAACCAATGGACCAGAATAGAGGGCCCAAGATTAGACCCGTGCCTTTATGGTCAATTAATATGTGACAAAGGAGGCAAGAACATACAATGGGGAAAAGACAGTCTCTTCAATAGATGGTGTTGGGAAAACTGGGCAGTTACATGCAAAAGAATGAAACTGGATCACTGTCTTATCCCATACACAAAAATAAACTCACAATGGGTTGAAAAACTAAATATAAGATCTTAAACCATAAAACTCCTAGAAGAAAACACAGGCAGGAAACTCATGGACTTAGAAATTTTATTCTGGATATGTCTCCCCAGGCAAAGAGAAAAAAAGCAAAAACAAAGAAGTGGAATTAAATGTGAAACTAAAAAGCTTCTGCATGGCAAAAGAAACCATCAACAAAATGAAAAGGCAACCTACTATATGGAAGAATATATTTGCAAATGAGATATCTGATAAGGGTCTAATATCCAAAATATGTAAAGAACTCAGACAGCTCAAGACCAAAAAAGAAAAAATCCAATTAAAAAATGAGCAGAGGATCTGAATAGACACTTTTCTAAAGACAACATACAGATGGCCAACAGACACATGAAAATATGCTCAATATAATTAATCATTAGGGAAATGCAATTCAAAACTACAATGAGGTAGTACCTCACACCACTCAGAATGGTTCATATCAACAAGACAAACAAGTTTTGGGAAGGGTGTAGAGAAAAGGGAACCTTCATGCACTGCTGGTGGGATGGCAATTGGTATAGCCACTGTGGAAAGCAGTATGGAGGTTCTCAAAAGACTGAAAATAGAAACACTATATGACCTGGCAATTCTACTTCTGGAAATCTACCCAAAAAATGAAATCATTAATTTAAAAAGATATATGCACCCCTATATTTACTGCCACATTATTTTACAATAGCCAAGATATGGAAGTAACTGAAGTATCCATCAACAGATGAATGGATAAAGATGCAGCACATACATATATATATATATATATATATATATATATATATATGATATATATATATATATATAAATAATAGAATACTATTCAGCCATAAAAAGGAAGAAAAGCATGTCATTTGTAACAAAATAGATAGACCCTGGGGGTATTATGCTAAGTGAAATAAGTCCGTCAGGAAAAGAGAACTACCATATGGTTCACTTATATGTGAAATCTGAAAAACAAAAAAACAAAACAGGAATACAGTCATAAGCACAAAGAATGGATGGTTGATTTCAGGGATGAGGAATGAGTGAAGTAGGAGAAGGGGATAAAGAAGTACAAATTTGAAATTATAAAAATAGTCACTGGGAAGAAAGCATAACATAGGGACTATAGCTCAAAATATTTTAAGATCTTCATATGGTGACAGCTGGTGACTACACTTATCACGGTAAGAATTTAGCAATGTATATAACTGATGAATTACTAAGTTGTTCACCTGAAACAGTATAGTATTATATATAAACTAATATCTCAATAAAATACCATTTTACACCTTCTATGATGGCTATTATTTAAAAATATTTAAAAAAGTATTAGACACCAATAAATGGAAATCCATCCTGTGCTCACGAATAGGAAGAACTAGTATTGTCAAAATGGCCATTCTCCCTAAAGCAATCTACAGATTCAATGCAATCTCCATTAAAATACCAAGAGCATTCTTCAATGTACTAGAACAAATAGTTCTAAAATTCATTTGGAACCACAAAAGACCCTGAATAGTCAAAGCAATCTTGAAAAAGAAAAAAAAAGCTGGGGGGGATTATGCTCCCTGACTTTAAGCTCTACTACAAAGCCACAGTAATCAAAACAATTTGGTACTGGCACAAGAATAGACCCATAGATCAATGGAACAGAATAGAGAGCCCACATATATGGTCAATTAATATATGATAAAGGAGCCATGGATATACAATGGGGAAAAGACAGCCTCTTTAACAGCTGGTGTTGGCAAAACTGGACAGATAATATGTAAGAGAATGAAACTGGATTATTGTCTAATTCCAAACACAAAAGTAAACTCAAAATGGATCAAAGACATGAATGTAAGTCAAGAAACCATAAACTCTTAGAAGAAAACATAGGCAAAAAAATCTCTTGACTATAAACATGAGCAACTTTTTCCTGCATACATCTCCTCAGGCAAGGGAAACAAAAGCAAAATGAACAAGCAAGATTACATTAAGCTAAAAAGCTTCTGTATAGCAAAGTACACCATCAGCATGACAAAAAAGGCATCCTACAGTATGGGAGAATATATTTATTAACGATTTATCTGATAAGGGGTTAACGTCCAAAATATATAAAGAACTCATATGCTTCAACACCCAAAAAACAAATAACCCAATTAAAAAATGAATGGAGGATATGAACACACACTTCTCCAAAGAAGAAATTCAGATGGCCAAGAGGCACATGAAAAGATGCTCCACATCACTAATCATCAGAGAAATGCAAATTAAAACCACAATGAGATATCACCTCATACTAGTTAGGTTAGGATGGCCAACTTCCATAAGACAAGGAACAACAAATGCTGGTAAGGATGCACAGAAAGGGGAACACTCCTACACTGTTGGTGGGAATGTAAATTAGTTTTGCCATTGTGGAAAGCAATATGGAGGTTACTCAAAAAACTAAAAATAGAAATACCATTTGACCCAGGAATTTCACTCCTAGGAATTTACCCAAAGAAAATAAGATCCCTGATTCAAAAAGACATAGGCACCCCTATGTTTATCTCAGCACTATTTACAACAGCCAAGATATAGAAGCAACCTAAGTGTCCATCAACAGATGAATGGATAAAGAAGATATGGTACATATATACAATGGAATATTATTCAGCCATAAAAAGAAAACAAATCCTACCATTTGCAACAACATGGATAGAGCTAGAGGGTATTATGCTCAGTGAAATAAGCCAAGTGGAGAAAGAGAAGCACCAAATGATTTCACTCATTTGTAGAGTATGACAAAGCAAAACTGAAGGAAGAAAACAACAGCAGAATTACAGACTCTGAGAGAGACTAGCAGTTACCAAAGGGAAGGGGGTGAGGAGGGTGGGTGCAGAGGGAGGGAGAAGAGGATTAAGAGGCACTATAATCCACAATCACAATATAGGTAGGTCATGGGGAAGGCAGTACAGCATGGAGAAGACAAGTAATGACCCTATAGCATCTTACTACACTGATAGACAGTGACTGCAACAGGGGGGTGAGGACTTGATAATATGGGTGAATGGTGAAACCACATAATGTTCATGTGAAATTTTCATAAGATTGTATATCAATGATACTTTTAAAAAAAAGTATTGCTAAGGGAAAAAAAAAAGGAATTACCTGGTACAAAATGTCAACAGTACTGAGTTTGTGTAACCCTTCTATAGAGCAGGATGAAAGAACCTGAGTCTGTGAAAGAACTCATGGAGCTGAGCTGCACACAGGCCTGGACCACAGGACTCCCTCTACAGTCTGTCACACAAAAAGAAAAAAACCTTCTTTCTTATTTAGCCACTGCATTTTGGGTTGGTGTGAAAGTTTCATCTATTCTCTAATTACAGAAATTAGTACCCAAAAGTGAGGTGCTGCCAAAATTAAAATTTAAAACAAGTTTCTTGGCTTCACCGTTGAGTGAAAGACAGGGCAAGAAAACAAACACAGCAGGCAGGAAATCCTTTTAATGTCATGTCACAATATTGGCAAAACTGTTGCCTGTGACAACATAAAAGGTAGAAAGCATAGACCATGTACGTATCTATGATAACTGTCAGTCTAAGGAACAAGTTGGAAAGTGGTCCAGTAACATGAACTAAGCAAGCACAGTGAATTTAAGCCTCTGGATTTGAAAATATAACTGGTCCCCCAAACAGAGAATAAATAGGTTTTACATTTTTTTCACTAGTATCTCTCAGCCAAAATACAGAGCCAAACAAGAGGCAAAGATCAAATTATGAGTATAGCCTTGCCAGCTGAGCTTGTGGTTTTTCACTGCCTCAGGGTAATTACTAAAAAAATGGGAGAAGAAGAGAATAGGCCATTCAAAACAGACAAATAAATAAACTATAAGATTTCAGAACTGATCTTTGGATCTGTTTACTCAAACAAATTGGATGCAAAAAACCAAAAGCCTACAAAAATATCAGGGGAATTAATCCCCAAAAGAAATCAAAAGGCTGCTTAAAAAAGCTTTTGTATGTTTGATCCTTAAAACAACTCTCAGGCTTCCAAATATGCAGATAGGAAGCAAGCACTGAAAACTGTACAGCTTCCAAGGAGAGTGTGGTCTCTAGCACTAACTTTAGATGTCACGATGGAGGAAAATGAATAACAGTATAGCTCCTCAAGATTAGATTCGGGGGGCAGCCAGATGGGCTAGCCAAGGAAACTTCTCTACAAGGGAATATTATAAACAGGTCACAACTATGGCCTGTTCCCCATGCCCCCCTTGTCTGAATTAGAGCTTTCGCTGCAATTAACCTTTCCCTACCACTCCTGTGCACTAGACGTGAGATGATCGGATACGTTGTCACTGGACTCTGAGGAATCATCCCAGACCTGACAGACAGCACTGTGTGTCATCTGGAGACACTTGGCTTTGAGCACATGAGGTAACCAAATGGGACTTTCGAATGTCCCCTTTGGGAGAGAGGGAGTATTTATGTGGGAATAAAGGTGATCACAGATATTGAATGGCCAGAGGAGCAAACTATGACTAATTGCTAATTATTCTCTAAAAAATTTTCCCCTTCCTCCAAAGACATAAGAATTTTCACAGGGCACAATCTGCTGAGACTGTCTTTCCTAGTTCCCTTGCAGCTAAGTATGGCCAAAGGCAAAATTTTTGTCAGTGGAATGTGAGCCAAAGTAATATATTCAACTTCCTCACTAGTTGCTTAAAAGGAATTGCTTGCCTCAAATCTTTGCTTAAAATTTCCCTCTTCCTCCAAAGTGAAACTTGGATGTGGCACTGATCTAGTTTTAGCCAAATACATGAGGATAATATCCTAGGAGATGATGGAGCAAAAATTTATGGAAAACCTAAGTCCCTGAGTAACCTTGTGGAGCTCAGCTGCCTGTCTTTGTGGGCAACCAATCCTCCTCCTTCTGGACAGGTACATGTGAGAGTAATCAGCTATCTTACTTAAACTGCTCTATTTCTATAGTTTCTCCTTCATGCGCTCTTTCTCTTTTTAAATAGCAGCTTAGCATATACCCTAATTAATCAAGGTATATACACCACAAATAAAAGATTTTGTTCTAAATTCATTTGGCCTTGCCAAAACCAAATTTCTTTAGTCAAAGGAAAACAAGAAAGGAGTAAAAAAGAGTAAGCCTATGGGGTTTTTGGTTATTGTATTTCCAGTAAAAGTAGCGTATTTCAATCTTTCTCAATCTGCATAAACCAACAATCAAATAGATTTTTTAGATGCTAAAGTTGAATTTCCTCTGACTGGTTATACTATTGTGATAATATCAATCGATTACCACAGTGAGTCATCAACTCTGTCAGCACTTTAATGAAGAAAATTAGTCTACTTCATACTGAAAAGCAATAACAGAGACTCTAGGAGATAAAAAGGGTCATAAAAACTTATTGGACAGTGACATCCTCTGACAAAAGTCTCCTGATAATAGCTCCCTCCAATCAGCTCACACACAGTGATTAGTTGGGGTGAAATGGAGCTTGAGTAGGGCATTAAACAGGATTCAGAATGGCTTTATACACCTTAAAGGCTATGAAAGAAGAAATGGATAGGCAGAACTCAGGAATCAAGTATTATTGCAGCCAGTCAAAATATAGAGTATTTCATTTCATGATCATTCTCAGTGGTGCATTTGTTTTCATTAGCCAAAATTCAATTATTTGAAGATGTAACAATGTCTCTGCCTCTGTCCTCTTCAAACAGTGACCTTTTAAAACTGGGACAACCATCTCTGAACACATAGTTGATGGGGTTCAGAATACACTACCCCAAAATACAGCACCTTGGCATGTTGAGTATTTTAAGCTGAAGGAGTTTACGGAAAGCAGAGGCAGGCAGGTTTCTCTGACCGCCCCCTCCCATTCTCCCCTGAGGCTATATCTGGAAGAGAGGCACCTCCTCATCTCCAAGACAGGGATACTGAGAAGACCCGAAACATGCAGGCCTTGCAAAGTTTTCCCAGTTGATTATATTTAGGTTATAGCCTCCCCACCTTGTCCTATCACATTTTCCTATGGCTTTCCACTCTTCATCAAACCTAGCATAGAAACACTCAAGTTGAACCAGTTCTTCAGGTCTTCTTTCCTTTTGAAGGCTCCTGTGTCATGTAAAACATATTATATAAATGTGCATACTTTTCTTCTGTTAACGTGTCTTTGTCAGTTTAATTTTCAAAGCCAGCCAAGGACCCTTTGAGGGTTGAAGAAAACGTTTTCCTTCCCTTCACAGTCTTCAAACAACCTGGATAAAAATCTTCCTTACAATCATATTACGATGTCAGCATGGATTTGTGAAATGGAAGCTGATTTCACTACAGTTTAAGGGTCTCCTGCTACAATATGAAAAAGCATGGGATTCTGAGTGAGAGCTACTGGGACTGACTACCATGTGGGAATAAGAATCTCTTCTTCACAGGGCAACTGTAAGGTATATAACACACACTCAGACTGCAGGTCAGTATCTGAGATTATTGATTCTAAGGTAAGAAAGGCCCAGTTCTGAGTCTGGTGTGTCATTTACTTATTTGAATGCTTTTAGCCAAGTCACTTAATTTCTCAAACCCTTTGTTTCCTCATCTGTAAAATGGGGATATTGACTCAGACCAACCATTTCATAAATTAGAGAACTGTCTGTAAGCTGTCAGGTTATAAATGCTCAAGGATGTGTCACTGGGTCTTGGTCAGTAATTTGAAAGCAGAGCAGGTGTACAATATTATGTTTACTGACTGATGTTTAAAGATTCAAGAGACCTCTCCCCTTCCTGATGAGATCAGTTTCTTTTTAGATGTTTTGATAAAGTCACTTGTGACTTGATTGTGTTAACCTTGGAGCAGGTAAACCACACATTGTCCTTTTTGTGAGATATTGGAAGAAAAGGCGAATCCAATCCAAATCTAGGAAGATTTGACTTAAGACCTTTTGAGGAAATTAAAGACTTTGGGTTATAATCACCAAACCTCATGTATGTTTATAAAGGTTCATGCCTGTGGCATGTATTCCTTGTTTTGTTCAATTTATTTCTCTTCCTCCAAGTGTCCTTAAAATTAAAGGTCATATATTATGCTACATGAAATAAGCCAGTTACACAAGGACAAATACTGTATGATTCTACTTAAATGAGGTTCCTAAAGTCAAAGTCATAGAGACAGAAAGTAGAATGGTGGCTGCGAGGGGCTGGGGGTGGGAAGAAATGGGGAGTAAGTGTTTAATGGACTCAGGATTACCATTTGGGAAGGTGACCGAGCTCTGGAGATGACGGTGGTAATGACCACACAGCAATGTGAATGCACTTAATGTCACTGAATTACATGCTTAGAAAAGTTAAATTGGTAACTTTTATGTTATATTTTACTACAATAAAAAAAAAAGGTCATGGAGATTAGTTTTAAGTACTTAGCATAGAACCAGGCATATTTTAAGTGCTCAAAAATGTAGGTATATTACGATTAATTTTGTTAATTATTTTTGTTCCTTTTTCCTTTTTTAATTGAAGTATCATTGATATACAATCTTATATTGGTTTCAAGTGTACAACACAGTGATTCAACAGTTACCCATATTATTAAATCCTCACCTCCTCTAGTAGAGTTACTGTCAACACAGAAAGATGTTACAGAATCATTGGCTGTATTCTCCATGTGCTTCCATCCCTGTGATCAACTTGTATAATGACTGAGAATTTTTGTTCCCTTTTATCCCCTCACCCTCCCCACCTACTCCCCCCAACCCCTCCACCATGGTAACTACCAGTCCCTTCTCAGTGTCTATGAGTCTACTGCTATTTTGTTCATTTTGTTTTGTTTTGATATTCCACAAATAAGTGAAATCATATGGTATTTGTCTTTCTCTGCCTGGCTTATTTCATTTAGCATAATACCATCTAGGTCCATCAATATTGTTGCAAATGGCAGGATTTCTTTCTCTTTTACATCTGAATAATATCCCAGGGTGTATATGTACCACCTCTTCTTTATCCATTCATCTATTGACAAACACTTAGGTTGCTTCCATATCTTGGCTATTGTAAAATAATGTATCAATAAACAGGGATGCATATATCTTTTTGAATCAGGGA
Source organism: Manis javanica (assembly GCF_040802235.1). Classification (NCBI taxonomy): domain Eukaryota; kingdom Metazoa; phylum Chordata; class Mammalia; order Pholidota; family Manidae; genus Manis; species Manis javanica. The sequence continues at coordinate 83,473,418 of NC_133166.1, read as the reverse complement.
TTTTGTTTTCTTCAGGTAAATTCCTAGAAGTGGGATTACTGGGTCATATGGCATTTCTATTTTTAATTTTTTAAGGAACCTCCATACTAATTTTAGTTTTCTGAGTGACCTCCATACTGCTTTCCACAGTGGTTGTACCAATTTACATTACCCCAACAGTGTAGGAGGGTTCCTATTTCTCCACATCCTTATCAACACTTGTTATTTCTTGTCTTTTGGATAGTGGCCATTCTAACTGGTGTGAGGTGATATCTCACTGTGGTTTTGATTTGCATTTCCCTGCTGATTAGCGATACGGAGCAACTTTTCACCTGTTAGCCATCTGTATTTCTTCTTTGGAAAGAAGTCTGCTCAGGTCCTCCACCCATTTTTTTAATCCAGTTATTTGTCGGGATTTTTGTTGTTGAGGCATATGAATTCTTTGTATATTTTGGATGTTAATCCTTATTGGATAAATCATTTACAAATATATTCTCCCATACTGTAGGATGCCTTTTTGTTCTGCTGATGGTGTTCTTTGCTGTACAGAAGGTTTTTAGTTTGATATTGTCCCACTTCTTCATTTTTTATTTGCTTCCCTTGCCCAAGGAGACGTATCCAGAAAAAAATTGCTCATGCTGATGTTTAAGAGATTTTTACCTTTGTTTTAGTCTAAGAGTTTTATGGTTTCATGTCTCACATTCAGTTCTTTGATCTTCTTCAAGTTTACTTGTGGAGTTAGACCCTAGTTCAGTTTCATTCTCCTACATGTAGCTGTCCAGTTTTCCCAACACCAGTTATTATTTTCTCTATTATATATTCATGACTCCTTTATCATATATTAATTAACCAGACATGTATACATTTATATCTGAAATTATTTGTTAATTTTTTGCAATGCATTTGAGAGTTCATGCTGCCCAATTACACAGCTATTGATAATACTTGTCAGATTTTTTTATATGGATCCAACATATTACTTGGGTATCTGGAAACATCTGGTGAGGAGAATGGTAGTTACCAATGTGTTTGCACTATACACACACCTTACACACACACACAATCACATTTCATAATTTGGAACAAACAGGTTGTTCACATTCAAGGATGGTGCTATAGAGGCTTTTAAGTGGGACTGAAAACAATTTGTATTCATTTTTTACTATTAATACATTAAATATTCCTTTACTACTTTTATTATATTGCTCTGCAAACTCTTTTTATGTGAGAGAAGAAGAAAAACTTCAGCCAAACATGCTATTTTTAAGATGATTCTTATCTATTCATTAAAGGATTGACATGGTTGTATATATAGGGTGTGTGTGTAATATATATAGAGATATAGTATACATATATATATACACACTATATATAGGGTGTGCATGTAATATAAATATATAGATATATACATAGATATAGCATTGCTTTTCGATTGGTAACAGAGATTTAGAGTCTTAGAAAACATATTTTCTTTCCCCTTTATTTTATAAATCAGGAAGTTAAGTGCTAGAAAGGTTAGATGATTTGATTACAATCCCACAGGCAACTGGTGGCAGAAACAGAAGCAAAGGCCTTCAGAACCTCATCCTGTGCATCACCCTCCAAAGCACCACAGCAGAGGACTTGCCTTGGCCAGTCTTCCTCATGCCTCTTTGGCATGCTGTCCACTCTGCCTAAAATGCCCTCCTCTCAGTTTAGTTGACACCTTTAGGAAATCCTTCCTGGTTTTCCCAGAATTAATTTGGCAGCTCCTGAAGCTCTCTTTTAATGCTCCAGGGTAATCACCCTGAATTGTAACTATCTACTTCTCTGTCCTCCCCCATCAGACTCGGGACAATTTGAGGTCACAGACTGTCTTCTCTGCTCCCACACCTGACCCAGGACCTGCCGATGAAGGCACTCACTGAATGTCCATTGGGTAAGTGAGCCCACCAACCATCACAGGCTTCTCCAAAGGGAGCCAGGAAAGCTGGGATCAAGGACCCAGGTGGGAAGTTAACCTTGGGATGAAGTCAGAGCATAACTTCATTGAGGACAGAGCACAGCAGAGGAGGAAGATGGACAGAGATTTTTAAGTAAAAGGGGGGAAAGCTTGAATAAGTTTGTGCAATAAGTGCTTAGTTCACTCACTAAAACTGGACAAGGAGGACATTGGATTTCATTGTTATTCTGTCAAGTAACTTCATATTTATTAGGGTACATTAAGTTCCTATTAATTACTAACAAGTTGGAACATGGCATGCTTAGTCAACTAACCTCCTGCTCTGGCATTTTGGATTGTCTCATGAGAAATAATGAGAAATCATTTCAACAAATTTCTGGTATTATATAATTCATGCATATACTATAATGATAAACATTTTTTATATAGAGATGCCTAACCCATAAAATGTATTATTTCTAGAACTTTAGAATTACTTGAGTATCTCATACTATTAGAAACCTCCATTTGTGCTTACATGCTTACATTCTAAAACTAACCTATCACCGAACTGAAGATATACCAGAGAAAAGTTACAAGCAAACTAAACATTCAGTGACAAATTATGTTGGACGGGGAAGCCAACTGAAAGGAGTATCTGTGTCACAGAATTGGATGAGTTGAACAATGAGCTTCTGTTCCCAGGAATGTTTTGCTGCCACCAAGAGGACAACAGGCATTCCTTCTTGGGAGTTACAAGATGAGCTGAATGTGCAAAAGCCATTGCAAACTCAAAAGAATGTCTATGGATTGCTTCATTCTACCTGGGCTTTAGATTTCTAATTTTGTAAACTGAATGGCAGCTGCAGAAACCACAGCCATAATTTCAGTCTTCTCTTATGTCACCATCTTCATGCACAGAAACAGGACCTTTAAACCCAGGTTACTGAATCAAAGACAGAGGAGAACTGAGATCCACTATGCATTTTTCAAGGTGTTTTGCTCTTCACTTCTCTTTCTTTAACCCCCTATGGTATTCAGATATGGTCCTGTGGGGAAACAGCCTCTCGGGCATGGTTGAGCCTTCTTTCCATCGCCAACAGAAAGGGAAGGGGGAATGGTCCTTTGGAAGGTCAAAGGAATACTTAACTAATGAGCATGAAACTAACTAATAACTGACTTTTTACCTCTCAAGTAAACAAGGCCCAGTTTTGGAATTTTTCTGGTTCTCTATCAAGACATTCCCCCCATTCCTCTTCTGCTAATTTGAAGATACTAATAGTAGACGAGTTATGCCTTATAAATTCACTTTTCTGATTTGAGCGATCCTTAATCCAACATGAATTAGCTGAATAAAGATCCAGATCCCAACTCAGGTGCTTTACCTCCCTTTTCAAGGAACCCTTAATACCACCAAAGTGAGGTGACTCTAAAAACTCTCTAGTAGAACCAAAAGGAGTTGGTGACTTAGTAATGATCAGAGATTAAGAAGAGAGTTAAAGATAACTTTGAAAAGAGAGAAAGATCATAAAAAAGTGTGGGAAGGTGTTCTGGAAAAGATGCAATATGTGAGACTTAAAAAAGATTAGACATGATAGGAAAAATCAGAACTTTGTTGAACTTCCTTACATTTCTTTATAGTTTAATATTGTTTTTAATCTGAATTACAAAATACTTTCATGGCTTAGGAACTCTAAATGTCTTATTCCAGCCCAATACAGAAAGTACCTTAGAAAGTTTTGGTTCTGATTTAATGACAAGAAAAAAACTTAGAAGCAGAGATTTATGAATTCACTAAAAAATACTTGCAAATTATGTTTCTGTTATTTTATCAAGAATATTTTAAATAGTTTCCTAACTTCTAAAAAAAATTTGGCGTAACAATTGTTCACGTTTAAACTCAAAATGGTTTAATGACCAATTTAAAGTACATTTTATGAGGGGCACAATAATTCACAATCACAATGTAAGTTGGTCACAGGGCCAGTAGTACAGCATGGAGAATAGAATCAATGATTCTGTAACATCTTTCTATGTTGACAGACAGTAACTGCATTACAGGAAGTAACATTTAATAACATGGTTTCCTGTTGAACCACTGTGTTGTACATTTGAAACCAATGTAAGATTGTGTATCAATGATACTTCAATTTAAAAAAAAAAGCACATTTTGTGAACTTCACAAAAAACAAACATTTTAACAGAATAACAGAGGAGAAATAGCAACCCACTTCTTAAGTTGCATAGGGCCCGCATTACATCATGCCTTTGTTTTAGATCAAGGTATTTGATGGTTAAGTACAGAAGCTCCTAAAATATCTGGAGGCTCTCCGAAGATATCAAATCATTATCTTTTGGGAAATTTGCAAGAATGATTGGGAATTCAGAGTTACCTTGTGAATACAGCAGTAATCACAAGGTGACAACACTTATTAGGCAATAAAATTTTTTATATACTATCTTAAGGACTTTTATGTATCATCCTATTTAATTCTTACAACATCCCAAAATTCATTTCTATTGTTATCTTAAAACTCAGATTCTAACACTTAATTTGCCCAAGGTCACACTAGAGCTGAAATTAGAACCAAATCCATCTGAATCCAGTGTCTGCAATTTTAACCACTGTATTTTACTGGGAAAAGGGTGAGCCCACATCTTGTTATAAACAAGGCAATTATCGCCTTCAATAAAGGAATGTCATCCTTGACTGAAGGACAAAAACCAGCCAGGTTATTTTCACTATCTCTGCAGCAAATGTTCTGCTGTTAGCACACTGTTAAAGCTGCACTGATATGTTGATATAAAATCCAACAAGATAATTACAATTGAATTCTAAAGTGTCTTATAAATTTCTTGCTATCAGAAAAAGAACTGCAAATTGAAACATAGCAGTTTCTTTTTTAGTTGGTATATTACAGAACCTTTCTAGTAATTCAATTGTATGTTTAGGTACCTCCAGGGATGTTACTATGGTAAGAAGTAGTAAAAGAAAAAATCTGGCATCATTTTGACAGGACACAGGTTTTAACTTCTCTTATATCATCCAACTCGAATGAATGAAAACATCTTTATATGTTACTGAAGGAGTACAATAGCAACATTAGGTGGATTATAAGAAAAAAAGAAATAAACTCTAAATGAACAGTGATATAAAGGGATGACAGCAGGGGAGTTGATCCGAGCTATTCAGAGAAGTCCTTTTTTTGTTGTTCAAGAATCCAGAATGAGTCAAAGGCTATACAATGAATTACAGCCAGTTCCAAGGACAGAGAGGTAAGACAGCTTGGTAGCTTCAAGTTAAAAACACACTTACCTTTAGGAGAGCCAAGGCTACATGAAAGATTATGTTCAAACCCTGAAATAAAAAAAGAGAGTCAAAATCAATACTGCCATATCTATCACTATTTTATTATTTTCCCAAGACTTCCATGTATCTTTAATATAACCCCTAATTGCTTTCATCTTCATATACAATAATAATTAAACCATGAAATTTTTTAAAAGGTCTGTTTTCAAAACAGCAGCAGAATTACAGAACCCAAAAATGGACTAACAGGTACCAAAGGGAAAGGAACTGGGGAGGATGGGTGGGCAAGGGAGTATAAGGGGGGGAAGAAGAAGGGGGGTATTAAGATTAGCATGCATGGGGGGAGGGAGAAAGGGGAGGGAGGGCTCTACAACACAGAGAGGACAAGTAGTGATTCTACATTTTGCTATGCTGATGGACAGTGACCATAAGGTGGTTTTTTAGGGGGGACCTGATATAGGGGAGAGCATAGTAAACATAGTATTCTTCATGTAAGTGTAGATTAAAGATTTAAAAAAAAAAAAGCAGTTCCTGTGTGCTGACCTCCAATGAGTTCTACACAGTGGTATAGACGGCATGTCAAAGTGTGGGCAAAGGGTCTGTTTGTTTCCATGCAGAAGATCAAGGCCTAACTTGGATACCCAGAAAATGAACTAAGATATGATATGAGGAGGAGCTTCCGGCATCAGCACTCTCTGGAGGACTCGTGCCTGGGGATGATCATCAAAAAGCCTCCACAGGGATCCGGGTGATGCTGCGGTTGTGGCGGCGTCCACCCCACCGTTTCCTGGACTTGCCGTTGGAATGAGGAGGGAGATGTCTAGGCTGGCATGTGCATACAGTGAGACAACGAATTTGACCGGATCTGTACTGCTGGAACTCAATCAGGAGTTGGGAGGGGTGCAAGTTGTAGTGCTCCAAAATCTTACAACTATAGACTATCTACAGTTAAAAGAACATATGGGATGTGAACAGACCCCAGAAATGGGTTGCTTTAATTTGTCTGATTTCTCTCAGACTGTTCAAGTACAGTTGGACAATATCCATCATATCATAGACTAATTTTCACAAATGCCTAGGGTATCTAAATGGTTTTCTTGGCTTCACTGGAGATGGCTGGTAATTATAGATTTGCTTTGTTTATGTCACCGTATTCCTATTATGTTAATATGTGTGCACAAGTTAGTCGTTTAAAACCTATACATACTTAAGGTACTCTACAAGAAGATATGTCAAAGAAATATTCAATCTCCCATGTTTTCTTCCATATGCTACCTCTATAGCTTTTCTTCTTCCTTCCTAATTACAACCCTTAAATAGAATTCGTGCCTCATATCGAATTTACCGAGTAACATAATTCCTCCAGGTGGTAAAGACACCTCGAGACAAGTGCTGGGCATAGAAGCCACAGGGCATAAATCTGCAAACAAGTAAAAAACTAACCTTTTCAAACAATATGGCTTCTCTCTCACTTACCAACTTTACATTTCCCTGTATGGTCCCGGAAGATGACTGGTTAGCCAGAGACGGGTAAGATTCCTCAAGGGAGGAACAACCTAAGACAGGCACAGTCGCAGGGGGGCCATCAGGTGAGAAATTGGGGAACAACAGTGGTGAAGCTTAGAACCTCACACCCCCCCACCCCCGTGTTGAGAGAAAGCTTCTGCATCCATGGATGTTTTATTGCCCTTGTCTAGCTCGGATTAGCACATAGTCTACAGGCACACACCTGATCATCTACAATTGCTCTCTTACAACACTAAACTATGTTTTCTACCTTTATCTTGCATCTACCTACCACTTCAGCAGTTTATTAAAAATAAAAATAATAATAATAATAAAGGGAGAAATGTGGGATCCACATATAAATCAAGTATAAAAATCAAACAAATATTCATATTTGACCTGATTGTTTATAGTTCATAATGCGTGATCAGAACCGGAAGTTTCTGTGATGACTGCCCTTGTACTGTTCACCATGTAAGAACTTATTCACTATGTAAGAATTCGTTCACTATGTAAGAACTTGTTCGTTATGCTTCACAAGATTGGAGACTGACGAGAACTAGGCTTGAGATGGATTAATGATTGTGCATTGAGCATTGACCCCCCTATACAGAATTTTATTGTTGTTAACAACCATTTGATCAATAAACATGAGAGATGCCCTCTCAAAAAAAAAATTGTCTTTTTTCCTTCTCGGAGAGGCTTACAGAAAATTTTTGATGCTATTTAATTAATGATCCCTTCAAGATACCCTTTGGGAATCCCACTCCATGTTCACCTAATTCTGCTATATTCTCAACCTCACTCCCAAACATTCCCCCACCTCCTTGTTTTCACAGGAGTAGTGAAATCTCATAAATTCTCATAACGACCTGTATTATGATTCTCACTTTCATAATATGACCTTGACAGTCTAAGGTTATATATGTATTCAGTAGCAGGCAAAGATTATCTCCCAAGCTTCCTAATGTCTAGTTTAATGGCACTTTCACCTCAAGGGGCTGTTGTGCCAGACACATTAACCACTTATTTGGTGACCAAATGATTGAACTATGCTAGGACTTCCAAATTTTCTGTGATTTAGTTTTTTCCCTATGGACCTAACTAGACTAATTGATAGAATATTTATCAAATTATAGTAAGAAACCCTTTTCTTCAATTATCTCGAAGTCAAACTACTGGACAACTGAAGTTTGAAATATACAAATAAGAACTTAGAAATAATTTTAAAAAACCAAGATCTCTAAATAACCAAAATAGCTTTCACTAACACTGATAGAAAAATTCATTCAAGTTTTAATTTCATATAAAGATCAAATTAGTTCAGTGATATGATTTTATAGTTTATACATATCAGAAATAGACTAAAAGACAAAAGGTGTGCTTGATGGGTTTAGCCCTGCAGAGACAGTTGTCAAAATTAAATATTAGATCTGACAGAAATGGAAGATACACTTTAAAAATATATAAAATGTATAGCTGTCTGGGCCCACTTAGTGGTGCCTTCAATAGTTAAAATTAGTTCAAAATGATAAGCCAACAGTATTCATGAATGCTTCTAATTCATTCAAAATATTGTGCTTAACAAGGGAGCATAGTATATATTTCAAATAAAAAGTAGATAATTTTTTTAAGTTTGGGAAGCGAAAGAGATCATTTCCAGTTACCAGAAATAATTTTTGTGTCAAGCCTTTAAACAAGTTCAGAATAAGGTATTACTGCATTTGCTTACATGAAGCACTAGACATAACCCATAAAAATCAAGAGAAGTAAAGACTTAACAAGCTTTAAACTAAAGTAGAACAGTATGGCCAGAGTATGCAAAGATACCTTTGGACCTTTAAATTGTTGGAAATCAGGAAAAATAACCTATTCTACCAATTTCTTTATTCACAACAAAATGTGTCCTGATAATGTAAATGCAAGCATTGGTCCTTAGCCTCCTAGTCAACAATGATATGAATTATGAGCAAACCACCCTTCACTGTTCCAAGCCGCCAGCCCCCTGTTGTTACTTAATTCTGCACTTACATGATCCAATCTTTGCCTAATTTAGCTGAAATATATTTTTTGAAATACATTTTTAAAGAGAAAGATGTCGTGCATTTTCAAAATGACTCCCCTTTTCAGGAATATTTAATATATGGCAATTTCTTTGTTACCAAGGGGTAAATAACTGTTCCTAATAGGACTCAAAGGATTAAAACATTCAGAAAATTAGTAAGCGTAAAAATAACGAGTAAATATGTTATTATGGCTACTTAGCAGGAGGTCTAACTCCAAGTACAAGATAATAAATAAGAGCCAAAATCCATGGGACATTTTCTATATGTCAAGATCTGAATTAATTACATTGAAAAACTATCTTTATTAAATCCCATGACAATCTAAATTCCATTTTACAAACAAGGGAATTAAGATTTAGAGAAGTTAAAGTAAATATCCCGAGGTCACATAGCTAGTAAGTGGATCTGAACCTAAAAAGTGTAACTCTAGAAGTGATACTCTTCTTTATGCTCACTACAGTAAGTGAAGTCACTGTCTGTCACCCTACAACGTTAGGACAATATTATTGAGTATATTCCCTATGCTGTACTTTTCATCCCTGTGACTTATTTATTATACAATTATAAGTTTGTACTTTATCCCCTTCACCTATTTTTTCCTTGCTCCAACCCCCTCTCCTCTGGCACCCATCACTTTGTTCTTTGTATTTATGAATGTATTTATGAGCTTTGTTTGTTGGTTTGTTCATTTGCTTTTCAAATTCCACAAATAAGTGAAATCATATGGTGTTTATCTTTTTCTGTCCAACTTATTTCACTTAGTATACTGTCCTCTAGGCCCATCCATGTTTCTAAAAATGGCAAGATTTCATATTCTATTTTATGGCTGTTACACATTCTATTTTATTTATGAAGTTACACAAATAAATGGAAAGATTTCATATTCTATTTTATGGCTCAGTAATATTCCATTGTATACATATACCACTTCTCCTTTCTCCATTCATGTATTGATGGACACTCAGGTTGCTTCCATATCTTGGCTATTGTAAATAATGTGGCAATAAACATAGGAGTGCATGTATCTTTTAAATTACTGGTTTTGTGTTCTTCAGGTAAATTCCCAGAAATGGAATTATCTGGTAATATGGTATTTCTATTTTTAATTCTTTGAGGAGCCTCCATACTGTATTCCATAGTGGCTGCACCAGTTACATTCCCACCAACAGTGCACCAGGGTACACTTTTCTCAACATTGTCACCAACACTTGTTATTTCCTGTCTTTTGATACTAGCCATTCTAACAGGTGTGAGGTGATTGCTCACTGTGGTTTTGATTTGCATTTCCCTGATAATTAGTGATGTTGAGCATGTTTTCATGTGTCTATTGGCCATCTATATGCTTCCTTTAGAAAATGTCTATTCAGGTCCTCTGCCCACTTGTTATTCAGATTTTTTTTTTTTGGTGTTGAGTTACATTAAGTTCTTTATATATTTTAGATATTAACCCCTTATCAGATATATCATTTACAAATATATTCTCCCATACTGTAGGTTTTTTTCATTTTGCTGATGGTTTCCTTCACTGTGCAAAAGCTTTTTATTTTGATGTTGTCCTATATGTTTATTTTTGCTTTTGTTTCCCTTGAAGAGGCATATTCAGAAAACTATTGCCAAGGCCAATGTCCAAGAGATCACTGCTTATGTTTTCTTTTAGGAGTTTTATGGTAACAAGTCTTACATTTAAGTAATTAATTTATCTCTATTTTTATTTATGGTATAAGGCTGGTTTTCATTCTTTTGAATGTAGCTGTCCAGTTTTCCCAACATCATTTATTGAAGACACTGTCTTTTTCCATTACATATTCTTGCCTCCTTTATCATTGGTTAATTGACCACATAGGTGTGGTTAATTTCTGGGTTCTCTGTTCTGTTCCATTTGTCTGTGTGCCTGTTTCTGTGCAAGGATCATACTGTTTTGATTACCATAGCTTTGTGGTACAGTTTGAAATCAGGGAGCTTGCTACCTCCAGATTTGTTTTTCTTTCTCAAGATTGATTTGGCTATTCAGGGTCTTTTGTGATTCCATACAAATTTTAGGATTATTTGCTCTAGTTCTGTGAAAAATACTATTGGTATTTTGATAGGGATTGACTCAAATCTCTGGATTGCTTTGGGTAGTTTGGACATTTTAACATCTTAATTCTTCCAATACATGAGCATGATATATTTTTCCATTTATTTGTGTAACTTCATTTTCTTTTATCAATGTCTTATAGTTCTCAGAGTAGAGGCCTTTTTCATCTCCTTGGTTCAATTACTTCATAGTTATTTTATTCTTTTTGATGTAATTATAAATAGGATTGCTTTCTTAATTTCTCTTTCCGATAGCCCACTGATTTCAATCATCTTAAGTTTATTAAGACTTGTTTCGTAGTCTAATCTGGAATCTATCCTGGAGAATGCTCCATGTGCACTGGAAAAGTATATGTATTCTGTTTTTGGATTGAAAGTTCTGCATATGTATCTGTTAAGTCCATCTGGTCTGATGTGTTGTTCAAAGCCACTCTCTTCCTACTGATTGTTTTTTTTTGTCTGGGTGATGTATCCTTTTGATGTAAGTGGGATGATAAAAGTCTCCTATGATTATTATATTACTGTCAATTTCTCCCTTTCTGTCTGTTAATATTTTTTTTATATTTACATGCTCCTCTTGGGTTGCACAGATATTTGGAAATATTATATCTTCTTGTTGGATTGATCTCTTTCTCATTATGTGATGTACTTGTCTCTTATTACAGTCTTTGTTTTAAAGTCTATCTTATCTGGTATAAGTATTGATCCTCTGGCTTTTAAATTATTTTTGCTTCCATTTTCATGGAATATCTTTTTCTATCCCTTCACTTTCAGTATGTGTGCGTTTTAGGTCTGAAGAGAGTCTCTTGTAGACAGTATATAGATAGGCCTTTTTTTTTCAGTCCATTTAGTTATGCTTTTGATTGGAGCATTTAGACCATTTACATTTCAAGTAATTATTGACAGGTGTGTATTTACTGCCATTTTGTTAATTGTTTTCTGGTTGCTTTTGTAGTTCTTTTTTGTCTCTTGCTTGCTTCCCTTGTGATTAACGGCTTCTTTAGTGTTATGCTTGAATTCCTTTCTCCTTATTGTTTTCATGTGTCTATTGTAGGTTATTGGTGTGGTTACCAAGAGTTTCAACATCCTAAATATCTATCACTGTTAAGTTGATGGCGACCTAAGTTCAAACACATTCTAAAAGCACTACATTTTGACTCCCCTGCTCCATGTTTTATGTATATGATGTCATATTTTACACTTTTTAATTTTGTGAATCCCTTAATTTTTTAGATAGGATTTTATTAGTTTTGTCTTTTTAACCTTTATATTAGCATTATGTGTGATATTTTAGTACTTTTATGAGTATCTTTACTATATGTTTGCTTTTACCAGTGAAATTTTTTCCATTCATAATTTCCTTACTTCTAGTTATGGCTTTTTCTTTTCCACTTAAAGAAGTCCCGTAACATTCCTTGTAAGGCTGGTTTAGTGGTAATTAACTCTAACTTTTATTTGTCCAAGAAGCTCTCTTTATCTCTTCATCAATTCCAAATGATAACCTTGCCGGATAAAGTATTCTTGGTTGTAGGATTTTTCCTTTCAGCACTTTGAATATACAGTGCCAGCCCCTCCCCTTCTGGCCTGTATAGTTTCTTCTGAAAAATCAGCTGACAAGTCTTGTGGGGTTTTCCTTGTAAATAATTCATTGCTTTTCACTTGCTGCTTTTAAGATTCTTTCTTTATCTTTTAAGCTCTGCTGTATTAATTATTAAATGTCTTGGTGTGGACCTCCTTGGGTTCATCTTGTTTGGGGACTGTGTTTCTGGACCTGAATGTCCCTTCTCTGAATTAGTGAAGTTTTCAGCTATTATTTCTTCAAATAAGTTTTCTCTTTCTCTCTTTTCCTGGGACCCCTATAATACAAATGTTAGTATGCTGGATCTTGTTGCAGAGGCCCCTTACACTACCCTCATTAAAATTTTTTTTTTCTTTTTGCTGTTCTGCTTGGATGATTTCCACAATCGTTTTCCAGATTGCTGATCCATTCTACTGCACGCTTTCATCGGCTGTTCATTCCCTCTAGCATATTTTTCATTCCATTTATTGTATACTTCAACTCTCATGGTTCTTTTTTATATTTTTTATCTCTGTTGAAATTTTCACCAAGTTCATTTACTCTTCTCTCAAGTCCAGTGGACATGATTATAACCATTACTTTGAACTCTTTATCAGGTAGATTTCTTACCCATGTTTCATTTAGTTCTTTTTCTGAAGTTTTGTCTTGTTCTTTTATTTGGAGCATATGTATCTGTCTTCTTATTTTGTTTTGACTTCCCTGTATTTGTTTCTATGAATTAGGCATATGTAGGGAATATGTAGTTACCATGGCCAGGATACTCACCTGGATGCTGATTCATGCCTGTACCCACTGTGCAGGTACAATGCTGTCTCCTACTTATATATCTTGCCCCACTGTGCAAGTGCATGCTTACATAATCACTGGCAGTAAGCCACTATTGTCTATTATGCTGTTATAAAAGGATGACCACCAGGTGCTTTTGCACAGAGTGATTTCAGCACTCAACTGGCCACCACGCAAATAAAGCCTGGTATGAACCCTTCATCTCACACTCTTGTCATCTTTTGGTCTCACCAAATCCAAAGTTAACCTGCCAGAAGCCAAGCTCCTGTGCTACAGCATAACAGCTACCTCTCTCAGTCTTGAAGGAGTGGGCTTGTGTAGGAACAGCTCCTCTAAACTCTGTGCACTTGGTGACTTTGGATGGCTGGCTGGAACTGTAGTGTATGTGTCCCTATGGTCTTGAGGCCCTTCATGCAGGGGGTGCCCTGGCAGGATGACTGAAGCTGAAGTGGATGGAGGCCAGGTGGTCCCAGGGAGCTTTGTGCAGGGCTGCCTTGGTGGGACTGTTGGAGCTGGTGTGGGTTAGGGTCCTGGAGCTTACTGAACAGCTAGGCCTGGTAGAGCACCTGGACCCTGCTCCCATCTGTGCTATCAAGGTGAAGGGGCACTGTAAACGTGGTGCTCACCAGCACCTCCATCCCCAGAGACAGCTCTAGCAGCTGTCCCACATTTGGTGGAGAGTCTAAGGTCAGTAAATGGGTTTCCTTTACTTATGTTCTAGCTGCCCTTTAAACATGTTTTTTTTTTTTCTTCCTTCAGTGCAAGCAAATCTGCACAGAAGTCCCTCAGAGTGCCCCTCCCTACTGTAGGTCAGAGCAGCGGGGTGGGTTCCCACCATTACTGTGTCTCTGCCTCTCCTGCTGTTCCTACGTGGCCTCTCTATCCTTTGCTGTGTAGAAGCTGTGCAATCAGCCCTTAAGACCTCTTCAGGAGGAAGTGCTTTCTATAGAACTGTAGACTGAGTGTCCATGAAAGGAGGTGAGTTCAGGGTCTTCCTATGCCACCACCTCAGACCCTCTAGAAATCATACTCTTAAATACTAAGTTAGAGAAGATGGCTCACACAATAAGTGAATGAATGAATAAATCCTTTACCTGGTATTATTTAGTATGTCCTCTAATTCCTAAAGGATTAAAGTGATTCCTTCCACTCAAAAGCAAGTAAATCTTGATACTAGAGAGTAGAAAGATATCAAAAAGGTGTTTTCTACCCAAGCCAAGTTTTATTATTTGTCTCCAGATTGAAAAACACAAAACGTTGCTGACTGCTTGCAGGAGGTAAGATGATGGAAACTCAGCTTGTTGTGGAAAGAAAGGGTCACCACCTTCCCCCGGTGGCAACAGACCAAGATCCGATTTATGTGCATGAGGAAGTGGTTCCTTAATCGACTGGGAAGCTGCTGCTTCAAAGTTCAGTCACAGCCTGACAAAATCTTCACTTTCAAGAACACCTACAAGTAATTGCCCCAAATTAAATAATTGCTCCAAAGTGCAGAGCACTGTGTTCCTGGGTAGGCCAACAAGTGAGCGCCCACAATCCTGCATAAAGGAAGGCTGACAGCAGAGCTCCCACTGAAACAAAGACACTGAACATTTGGGCTCTGATGAGCAGGCAACCGTGGGCTCTGAGGGAACTGACAGATTGCGTAAGAAGCTGTCAAAAACTGTGCTGACAACTCTGAGGAAAGTTAAAAAGGTAGTGTCAAAAAGTGCAAGTGAGCACCTGGGTCCTTAGGGATCAAAACAAGAGGGACACCAATGTGGACATGGAAAACCCTAACAACAAGGCAGTAAGGAATGATCAAAGCCCAAGTGGCCAAGGTCAATGCAGCAGGCCTGCAGACGAGTACAGCAAAAGCTAGAGCAGGTGGGTACTGCCCTCTCTGACCTGTCAACATGGGCCACACCACCAGGAAGGAGTTATGACTAAATGAGATGGCAGATAAATGGCCTATCAAAGGAACTGAGCACTTACCATGTACTCAAGAAATGCTGGCAATCATTATTAGGTTCACATATTTATTGTCTGCCATACCCCATATTTTATATATATATATTTTCACCTAATTATCTCAACAACTCTATGGCATATGTGTTACTTCCCCTACTTTAGAGAACAGAAAACTGAGGCTCAGGGACATCACACTGTTAGTAAATGATAAAACCAGGACTAGAACTTAACATCTGACAGGAAAAAAAAACATGCTTTTTTCACTAATTCTATCTCTATCGCAAAGTCAGTGAGACTTTGGTTAGCATATCTGTGATGAATTAAAGATGGTCAGAATTCTTTCTATTTCCCCATTGAGAGGTGGGATCTCTGTCCTTTCTGCTTAAATCTGGGCAGACTATGCTACTACTTTGACCAACAGAATGTGAGAGAAGTGAAGCTATGCCAGTATTTGGGGCCTTGAGAAACTGACAGCTCCCATGCCCCAGCTCTTGGAGCACTGGCTCTTGGAAGCCAGCCATCATGTACAAAGTGCAATTACACTAAGACTTCCATCCCCTAAGAAGCCAAACAAAAAGGAAAGGGCTAGCGCCAAGGATCACCAAGGTTTCAGATACGTGAGTGACGATGTCATCCTGAAAGTGAATCTTCCAGCCGGAGGTGCCCCAGCTGATGCCATGTGCATCAGAAATGAACCACACAGCTGCCTCCTTCCTAAATTCCTGACATGAAATTGCAAACAAATTAAGTGACTGTTTTTCATTTTTAAAAATCTCATTTTAAAATAATTTCAGATTTTGAAAAAAATGTGCTGTATACCAAGAGTTCCTGTATACCTTTTTTCTGGCTTTGTCAATATATAATGAGAGTACAACTATCAAAACAAAGAAAGTAGTATTCAAATTTTGTCAACTGTCTCACTAATGCCCTTCTTCTGGTCCAGGACCTAGTCCTGGATCAAACGTGGAATAGCTGTCACGCCTCTGTGTCTTCTTTCATCTGGTATAGGTGACAGATCAAAGTCATTATCTTTCATGAACATAATACTGCTGAAGAGTACTGCAGGAACTCTGACACTGTCCCTCCATTTGATTGGCCTGATGTTCCCTTATGACTGAATTCAGGTTATGCTTTCTGGGCACAAATGCCACAGAAGTGATGTTGTGTCAATGCATGATGTCAGGAAGCTACATAACCTCAGTATGTCCCACTCCAAAATCATTGTCTTAAAGCCACTCAGGTTTGGTGTAACTTGTTATGCGTATCACGTAACTAGAACAGAATTCTTCTGGCTTCTCTTTGATAGATTTCTTCTGTTATAATTTTTCCACAGAAAGAAGTGACAGGTAATTACCAAAGAAATAAATACTAGCTGCTCTTAAATAAAGGTCCCATAGAAGGAATACTATAACATTTAGCAAAAAAATTTTTTTTACTTTATTTTGCTTCTCATACTGTAAACTCTTTAAAAACTCAATCTTTTAGGATGACTAAATAATGGACTTAAGTGGAGTGGCCAGTAAAATGAGGTGGTGGTGTGGTTCCGGGGTTTGTTTCTTGTTGCCCACTAGAGGTCGGGATTGCAGCACTGAAAAGCAAGCAGCAGCTAAAAACAGATTTCAGGGACCTCCACAGCAGCCGTGGATGCAAATTCATTGAAGCCCTAATGTTTTAAAACTCTCAAGGCTAAGTACTCCCCTGTGTGTACTATTAATGCCCTAGTATAAAATACAGTAAAACTTGGATGATTCCCACCTTTCCTTTCCCCAGTTTTATCACATATTTTCCATTTTTATTATAGATTCAATTGTTAGTTTTTTTAAGGAGCGGCAGAGAGTTCAAGAATTTGAGGGCTGAGAAATAAATGTAACATATGAATGCATCTGTCTAATTGTGGGTGATTTTTAAATCTTTGCTTGACTTGCCTTTGTTTTTATAAATAAGTACTGAACAAGGTAAATCTACAAAGTCTGAGTCCTTAATTATGAGTGACTCTGGGGAGAATTCTTAGAGATTAATAACATCTGAATTAAATAAACTTTTCAGAAACAAGGTAGGTAAAATAAGAGAAACAAATAAAACTAGAGGATTTGATAAGCATTCATCAAAGCTGTGTGCCAGGCATTCTGAGGACTATTTAGTATATTCAAGCATTGTATGCTTACACAGATGAGTAGTCATCCCTACACCAAGGGGCTCCCAAAGTAGGATAGGGGATAAAACTATAAACAGGTAATACACCAGCCCCAGATAATAAAGGAGAGCTGTGACCTGGAAAACACTTTGTATTTCCTATAGAGACGCTCTTTTGGCAATGAAAATTGGCAATCAACCTTCTGTTCTCCTCAAATCCCTATAAATCATACTGAGACTTGGATTATATTGTCTCCAGGCATAGTTATTAGTTAACCATCTCTGGGGGGTGGGGCTGAAAATTCCAATCACCTTCAGAGGTAAGCAGGAACTTATATTTTAAGTATTCCCAAAGCAGAATTATATTAAAAAGAAAAAAATCGAGCTCAAGAATTTGCACTTAAATCTACAGTTGAGAGGATTTAAAAGCCTCAAGAAATTGTATGTACTTTTGCTGGTGGTAAATCCAGTGGAAATTTGCACCTAAGCTAACAAACCAGGAGTACTCTGAATAGTAAACTCTTAACACCTCCAAGGGAGAAGTTTCGAGGTTTGTATCTTGTTGGGAAACCCTTAATGAATCTTCATCTTTGGTGACCCTTTCAAAGTCTTTTTCTGCCCTCAGTATTTGGGTAAATTTCAATGAAGCAGGAAACACAAGGTGCAGCGGGGGTAGAAGTGATACACAAGGAAAGCATTGAAAAGGAGTTTGAAAAGTGAGATGAGGTAAACAGCTCCACTGTGGCCACCATGTCTCTGTGAAGGTGTAAGAAGGGTGTTACTAAACTTATAACTTTTATTTTAATGGCCAGATGGAGCAGCTCTATCTTTTCTCACTTCCTGCCTCCTCAGCCTAGAGCCACCAGCAGCCTGGTGTGAATAAAAATGCAGTGCAAACTTTAGGAATCAGGATGTTACACCCTGGGAAAAGCCAAGGAGCCCAAGTTTCTTTCTGCCTCAGAGAGAGATGTGGCATCTTTCTGTCCAGAACTACATAGGATTTAGCACCAAACTAAACACACCACTGTACAGGAGCCATTACATGGTAAATCTTAACTGCTACCATCAGTGTAGCACTTACTGCAAAGAACTGAGTATACTGTTTCATTTGACTGTAACAATATCTGTCAAATATATAAGCTGATATTAACACCTCTCTTTTACTAAGGCAGCTCAGTCATGCTAGGTGATTTATCTGAATTCACAGAATCAGGACTGGAATGACAAGCTTCCTGATGCTAATTCAGTTCTTTATTCTTTAGATGAGTGGTTTCCAACCCTGGTAATTTATTAAAATCACCTGGGGTGCTTTTATAACAGTGACACAGGAGTTCCAGCATCACTTAAATGAAAATTTCAGGGTAGAACCTGGCCACTTGCATTTTAAAGAAATTCCCAGGAGTCTCTAATATGAATCCAGACTCAGAACTAAGTATTACCTTAACTTTCTAGTTGATTACACATTAGAATCACCTAGGAAGTTTTAATAACACCTCCAAGTCTAATATAATTGGCCTGGGTGTGCTGGGTATTTATACTTGATAACCAAGTGTGAGAACCACTACACAATACCTCTAACAAGCACATCTTAAAACTCTTAAACTCTGCCTATAGCTATTCCATAATATTTAAAATGTTTATAAAGGTCAGTTGTGCAAAGTTCTTATAGTCAAACATCAAAATTAAATGTCACTAAAAATAATGAGAATTATATAGTAACGTTAATTAAGGGGTATGAATCTAGCTGAAAATGATAATAGAAGCAACTAATGTATCTTTAAAAATAAGACTAATACTGCATTAAGTATATTTTAGAAATTGTGGTCAGAGAAATGAAGACCTTAAATAATCTCTCTGGACCCTATCAGTGTCAATCGTGTATTATAAAAAAAAGAAAGGAACATATTCAATTCTCTAAGGAACAGTCCTTTGAAATATATTCATGTAGGTTATAATCCACTAAGAAAACATAGTTGATGCTCCCCACAGTAAGTAAATCAATATACTGGATTTGAACTATGCAAAAAAATCTCATCAAGTACTTAAAATATCAAGGTAAATTACATTTCATGCATTAAAAAAATGAATAAATATGATGCATATTAGATAAAATGATCAAATAGAAGCATGAAAGTTGGGATACACTGTGGGCTAGTCTATATGCCCTATCAGGACATTTGCCTACAGAAAAGAAATAGAGTGGTCACTTTGAAAGTTGTTGAAAATAGGTAATTTGTGCCAAATTTCACAAATGTTGTCAGTGATTTCGGTCTGTGCATGTGTGTACACACCTCTATAAGGTGATATTCTATTTTAATAGGAAACAATATACAATTGGCTACTTAAAAATATATAGAAAATATAATGGAATGAGTTATGCTTAATAAAAATACAAATGAAAAGATCTGAAAGTGATAAAATTTGACAGATTAATGGTGAGAAAAGAACAGCATATTATGAAAGATAAGCAAAAAATTTCAAATTAACATATTAATTTCACAAAACAGGCCAGAGAACTATTTCAGAGAAAACAAGCTATCAATATTATTTCCTTAAAAAATTTCATGGAAATGGACATACAATGGCAAAATGACAGTCTCTTCAACAGATGGTGCTGGCAAAACTGGACAGCTACATGTAGGAGAATGAAACTGGACCATTGTCTAACCCCATATACAAAGGTAAACTCAAAATGGATCAAAACTTGAATGTAAGTCATGAAACCATTAAACTCTTGGAAAAAAACATAGGCAAAAACCTCTTAGACATAAACATGAGTGACCTCTTCTTGAACATATCTCCCCGGGCAAGGAAAACAACAGCAAAAATGAGCAAGTGGGACTACATTAAGCTGAAAAGCTTCTGTACAGAGAAAGACACCATCAATAGAACAAAAAGGAACCCTACAGTATGGGAGAATATATTTGAAAATGACAGATCCGATAAAGGCTTGACGTCCAGAATATATAAAGAGCTCACACACCTCAACAAACAAAAAACAAATAACCCAATTAGAAAATGGGCAGAGGAACTGAACAGACAGTTCTCTAAAAAGGAAATACAGATGGCCAACAGACACATGAAAAGATGCTCCACATCACTAATTATCAGAGAAATACAAATTAAAACTACAATGAGGTATCACCTCACACCAGTAAGGATAGCTGCCATCCAAAAGACAAACAACAACAAATGTTGGCGAGGCTGTGGAGAAAGAGGAACCCTCCTACACTGCTGGTGGGAATGTAAATTAGTTCAACCATTGTGGAAAGCAGTATGGAGGTTCATCAAAATGCTCAAAACAGACCTACCATTTGACCCAGGAATTCCACTCCTAGGAATTTACCCTAAGAACGCAGCAATCAAGTTTGAGAAAGACAGATGCACCCCTATGTTTATCGCAGCACTATTTACAATAGCCAAGAATTGGAAGCAACCTAAATGTCCATCGGTAGATGAATGGATAAAGAAGATGTGGTACATATACACAATGGAATACTACTCAGCCATAAGAAGTGGAAAAATCCAACCATTTGCAGCAACATGGATGGAGCTGGAGAGTATTATGCTCAGTGAAATAAGCCAAGCGGAGAAAGAGAAATACCAAATGATTTCACTCATCTGAGGAGTATAGGAACAAAGGAAAAACTGAAGGAACAAAACAGCAGCGGAATTACAGAACCCAAAAATGGACTAACAGGTACCAAAGGGAAAGGAACTGGGGAGGATGGGTGGGCGGGGAGGGATAAGGGGGGGAAGAAGAAGGGGGGTATTAAGATTAACATGCATCAGGGGGAGGGAGAAAGGGGAGGGTGGGCTGCACAACACAGAGAGGACAAGTAGTGACTTTACAACATTTTGCTAAGCTGATGGACAGTAACCGTAATGTGGTTGTTAGGGGGGACCTGATATAGGGGAGAGCATAGTAAACATAGTATTCTTCATTTAAGTGTAGATTAAAAATTTTAAAAAAAAAAAAAGAAAGGAAAGAAAGAAAGAAAGAAAAGAAAGGAAGGAAGGAAGGAAGGAAGGAAGGAAGGAAGGAAGGAAGGAAGGAAGGAAGGAAGGAAGGAAGGAAGGAAGGAAGGAAGGAAGGAAGGAAGGAAGGAAGGAAGGAAGGAAGGAAGGAAGGAAGGAAGGAAGGAAGGAAGGAAGGAAGGAAGGAAGGAAGGAAGGAAGGAAGGAAGAAAGAAAGAAAGAAAGAAAGAAAGAAAGAAAGAAAGAAAGAAAGAAAGAAAGAAAAAAAGAAAGAAAGAAAAGGGGGATTACTCCTTGACAGGATAAAACTATTGGTAAATCAAAGATCAACGCATGCTTTAAATATCCTTAATGTTGATCACTTAAAGGGTGTCAGATCATCAGCTATGGAGGTACTCTTTTCTGATAATATTCCTTTCTCTTAATAAAAAAAAAAAAAAAAGCAGTTACTGTGTGCTGACCTCCAATGAGTTCTGCACAGTGGTATAGAGGGCATGTCAAAGTGTGGGCAAAGGGTCTGTTTGTTTCTATGCAGAAGATCAAGGCCTAGCTTGGATACCCAGAAATGAACTAAGATACGATATGAGGAGGAGCTTCTGGCATCAGCACTCTCTGGAGGACTTGTGCCGGGGGATAATCATCAAAAAGTCTCCACAGGGATCCGGACAATGCTGCGGTTGTGGCTGCATCCAGCCCACCATCTCCTGGACTTGCCATAGGAATGAGGAGGGAGATGTCTAGGCTGGCATGTGTATACAGTGAAACAATGAATTTGACCGGATCTGTACTGTTGGAACTCAACCAGGAGTTGGGAGGGGTGCAAGGTGTAGCACTCCAAAATCTCATGACTATAGACTATCTATGGTTAAAAGAACATATGGGATGTGAACAGATCCCAGAAATGGGCTGCTTTAATTTGTCTGATGGTTCAAGTACAGTTGGACAATATCCATCATATCATAGATAAATTTTCACAAATGCCTAGGGTGCCTAAATGGTTTTCTTGGCTTCACTGGAGATGGATGGTAATTATAGATTTGCTTTGTTTATGTCACCGTATTCCTATTATGTTAATATGTGTGTGCAAATTAGTTAGTAGTTTAAAACCTATACATACTTAAGGTACTCTACAAGAAGATATGTCAAAGAAATAATCAATCCTCCCATGTTTCCTTCATATGCTACATCTATAGCTTTTCTTCTTCCTTCCTAATTACAACCCTTAAATAGAATTCGTGCCTCATATCGAATTTACCGAGTATCATAATTCCTCCAGGTGGTAAAGATACCTCGAGACAAGCGCTGGGCATAGAAGCCACAGGGCATAAATCTGCAAAGAAGTAAAAAGCTAACCTTTTCAAACAATATGGCTTCTCTCTCACTTACCAACTTTACATATCCCTGTATGGCCCCGGAAGATGACTGGTTAGCCAGAGACAGGTAAGATTCCTCAAGGGAGGAACAACCTAAGACAGGCACAGTCGCAGGGGGGCCATCAGGTGAGAATTTGGGGATCAACAGAGGTGAGGCTCAGAACCTCATCCCCCCTGCTTTGAGAGAAATCTTCTGCATCCGTGGATGTCTTGCTGCCCTTGTCTAGCCTGGATTAATACTTAGTCCATAGGCACACACCTGATCATCTGATCATCTACATTTGCCCTCTTACAGCACTAAACTATGTTTTCTACCTTTATCTTGCATCTACCTACCACTTCAGCATTTTATTAAAAATAAAAATAATAATAATAATAGGAGAAATGTGGGATCAACATATAAATCAAGTACAAAAATCAAACAAATATTCATATTTGACCTGATTGTTTATAGGTCATAACGCATGATCAAAACCGAAAGTTTCTGTGATGAATGCCCTTGTACTGTTCACCATGTAAGAATTTATTCACTATGTAAGAATTCGTTCACCATCTAAGAACTTGTTCGTTATGCTTCAGAAGATTGGAGACTGACAAGAATTAGGCTTGAGATGGATTAATGATTGTACATTGAGCGTTGACCCCCCTATACTGAATTTTATTGTTGTTAACAACCATTTGATCAATAAATATGAGAGATGCCCTCTCAAAAAAAAAAATGAAAAAGCTGTTTACATATTGTTATAAAAATATTTCTAATATATGTTGTTAAAAGGAAAAAAAATTAGAATGTAGAAGAGAGCTTATAGTATGTTACCACTAGCGGAAAAGGGCAGGCACTGGGGAATTTGTATAAACATTTATCTTTGCCTTTAAAACATCTCTGGAAAGATACATAAGAAAACTGTAGCTATCTACAGGAGGTTTGGGAACTAGGAGGATGGGGTAGGGGATTGTAGGGAGACTTACTGTTACTTCAATACTTTTTTCTTAACTATGTATATACATTATTTCTTAAGTAATTAAGAGTTAATTTTCCCACTGAGGACAGTTCTGAAAATCAAATAGGAATTTGTTTCTTTTGAAGATAATAACATTTGAACTGCATGGCAAGTTTCTCCTTTCTAAAGATAGACGTGATTTTTTTTTTTGAGAAATGATTTTGCATCTCCCTCAAATAGATCTTCCAGTAGGTATTCAAAAATGTTTATTGAAATGAGAATTTAATAATGTGGGTAAATGGTGAACCACTGTGTTGTGTACTTGAAATTAATAAGACTGTCTATCGACTATACTTCAATAAAAAAAAGTTTATTGAACTGAAAAAAAAAATTTCATGGAAAATAAAAATTTGTTCATTATAAGTGTGTCCTCAAACTTTAACATAAACACATAATACTTTTTTGACCAGAAATTGCATTCCTAACTAGAAGAGACACCACTATTACTATGCATGCATGCTTTCAAAAACAGTAGTACTTTTTTCCTGCAATCTGAAAACTTAATCCTGAAACCAAAAATGTTTATGAAACAAAACAGAAATGACTAATTCTTATATGTAACACAATATTTGGATGAGCAATTGATTTTCCCTGAATACTAAAACAGTTGTAAGTTCGCAACGGTCCTACTTTCTATAGCTTTATGATATTTCTACTCAGGCATTTTTCTCAGCAATCACAAGAATTTAAAGTATGCTTCTCCTAGTTATCCATTCATACATCAGGGATATGTAAAATCTAGAACCTCTGACCATCAAACCATAATAATTATCCATTCTTTTAGAAATAAAGTAAATGACTTTCTACTATATTTACAGTTAAGTACTATGATTTATGTAGCAAACCATCTTTTTTGTTGTTGTTAGTAGTAATCAGCTATCATGGAACAAAATACCCGGAACTTCAGGTTCCATGAAATATGTTCAGTCATTTGATTACTTTAGGATATAAGTCAGCTCACTTAACAAGTAAGTTGAGCTGTAAAATGGATTGGAGAGTTTGTTCCCTTGTTGGAAGCTGACCAAGAAAAAGGTGTCTCAGCTAAGGAGGCAGATAACCACATCAGTCATATCGAAGGAAAACCTGGTCTCACATCAAGAAATTATACTGGGAACCACAGATCTGCCTGCCATAGTGAGAAGGGGATGCCCCCATTTAAGAAAAGATGGAAAAAATTAGATCAATTAATTTGGCCTGAAATCTACTAAATGACAAAACACAAGTTAAAAGTGAGAGCTATGTAACAAGGCAAAAAGACCTAATTAGCAAAGGACACTGTAGCAATGGGAATATAGTGATTGCTATAAAAATTCTATAATTACAGTGAAAAGGTCTAGAAGCCCTGTGAAATTCATTCACACTTAAAAATAGTAAAGTAAGCCTACTATTAAGAAATCTGGAAATTCACTGTAGAAATTAATTAACCAAAAGTTTTAGAGCAGGAGTTAAAAAGACGTGTCTCATAGTTCCATTTCTGCCAGCAACTGGCTTATTAGGTAAGTGTTTCAGCCTCTCTGTAAGTTTCCTAAATAATAAAATGAGGAACACTGATTAACAATAACAAAGAGGAGTTTGTTAAAAGTTCACTCCTGGACCCCACCCTAGAAGATTCTGATTCATCAAGTCCAGGACAGACATCAATGTCTATTACATATTTTAGTGCCCTCTACCCCACTCCACAGATTCTAATAATAAGCTGGCTTTAGGAACCACTGGTTTCCACATTTTTTAAGAGTTAAGAGAAGCCAAAGAAGAAACAGTTAGACATATTGGTATATTTCAAACTGAAGTGGGCCTTATCCAACAAGTGAGTAAATTTGTATAGACATCCTTGGAGAATTGTGAGTTTGGTTCAAGACCACTGCTGACAGCAAATACTGCACGTTACACTTTTATGTTTTGGAGATACCTTCTTTCCTTAAACCTCAAGATCCAACTTCTGCTAGCTTCAGACTTATTTCTGCAGCTTCCTCCCCTTTCTCAGGCTTTACAGAATTGAAGAGAGTCAGGGCCTCACTGTGGGTTAGTTAGGCTTGGCTTAAGGAGATGTTGTGGCTGATTTGACCTTGTATCCAGACCACTGGATATTGCTGACATCCAGTCTCCATATCAGCAATAAGGCTGTCTCACTTTCTTATTTATGTGTTCACTGAAATAGCACTTTTTAAGAGTGCTATTTAATTTTCTTCAAAACTTTTCCTTTGAATTCACAACATGGCTGTTTGGTATAAGAGGCCCAGCTCTCAGCCTGTCCCGGCTTTCAACAAGCCTTCACTACTAAGTTTAATAATTTCTAGCTTTTGATTTAAAGTGAGAGACATGAGACTCTTCCTTTCACTTGAACACTTAGAAGCCATTGTAAGGTTATTAACTGGCCTAATTTCAATATTGTGTCTCAGGGAACGGGGAGTCTGGAGGAAAGGCAGAGAGACAGGGAACAGCCAGTCGTTGGAACTGATGCAAAGACAGATACACAAAGTGAGCAAATGCTGGGGAAAAACGGGGCCTCCAGACTTGCTCGGTGAAAAGTTGCCTGCCATAAAACATTCAGTTTGTAAAAAATGCAGTATCTGTGAAGCATAATAAAGCAAAGTACAAAAATGAGGTATGTCTGTATGTCATTTCCTTATTCCCATCACTGTTCTACTTGCTGCCATTCTCCTTTTCCCCGAGTTGCTGGGGTGCAAGTAACCATGTTCTGATTCTTTCCTGAGATCTGCCATCTTTAATTGGACTTAATTTCCCAAGCTCCTTGCATCAGGGACCCCACTGCCTTCCCTTGAAGGCCTTCTGACCAGGAAAGCAGCTCAGCTTAAGGTAATCACTTCCTTGAAACTCCCTGATTGGGTGTCTTCTGACTCCCAAGCCCCTCAAAGGAGATTTACTGATGTCGGTTTATGTTCCTACCATTCCCTGTCCACATATTTTCTATTAGGATTATTGCTACATTCACTTCATACTTAGTTGTTTATGCATATTCATCTCCCCCACAAAAAGGGAACTCCTTTCAGGCCAGGGACTATGTTTTACTATTCTTCATAACCTCACAACCAATCTAGAGCTGAGCATATAATAAGCACTTAGTAATTTTTCTATTAATTTAATTGAGTTTATTTTATTCTCTGGGTGATTGGAAATAGGAAAGCTTTCTTTCTAAGGGAGAATCACCATGCTTTCCATATGAAAATGAAATGAGAAGGTTCTAAAAGAACAAGATACTATTTTCCCAAATTAAATGAGTTTTCTCTCTCCCCACTTTTTAAAAATGAAGACTAAACATACATATATGATCCAAAGCTATCTGAAGAATTAATAGGAAAGGTACAACAATTATAAAGCATATAAAATAAGCATAGATGATTTGTACTACATATAGTTCTACTTTGTTGAACAGCATGAACAGATGTCAACCCATGACTGGCTTCTAGTTCTGGTTGACCCAGGGTATAAAGAGAGGTCTTGGCATCCATCCTCAGTCACACAGAAAGCAAGGAGTTAAATGATCTGATATCCAAGAGATGAACACCAAGACAGCTTTGATTCTAGCTCACCTCATCTTCCACATCACTTATAATAAATTTCATTTGACTTTCTCCTAAGACCGAGTTTTTATCTCCTAATTGAGTTTTGGTTCTGAATTCTTATCTTTAGACTGCTGTCCTGAGAACCTGCTCAATCCTTCCAGACTCTCCCAGTACAGGGACCTTACTTTACTGTTGCCAATCCCCTCTTTGGAAATGAGGTCCTGCTTCCAAATCCTATCCCTTTGGTTGGAGCTTTGAAAACTTTATGGACCTACCTCCCATGCTGAATATTACTATCTTCCGAGATCTCTACAGTCATGCTTAGCCTTCCGGCTAGAAGCTATTCATTCTTTCAGTACACTAGCATTTACCACGAAAGGCCAACACCTGTGCTAGGAGACATAAAGATAAACACAGACCTGCCCTTAAACACTGCCTGCTCTAAAGGCATGAAGAGATTCCCCTACCTGACTGGTCACTATTTTTAAGTCCCTTTTGCAGGATTCCCAACATTTTCTTTTCTAATGGTGGGTGGTTCAGCATTCAGCCTTTGATCTTTCTCTAATGATATGCACTCCCCAGGTGACCCTACCAAGGCCTGTGGCTTGTAAATACTGATGGCTCTCAAAACAGCATCTTTAGTCTCGCCATCTCTTCTGAACTCCAGACTTATATATCCAGGTGTCCAAGATGTCTGTTCGGATGTCTGTATAGGAATCTCAGACATGTCTGAATCTGAACTCTTTATTTTCCCCATACATCTGCTCTTTTTCTTTTAAATATTTTTTATTAAAGTATCATTGATATATAATCTTATATTGGTTTCAAATATATAACACAGTGGTTCAACAGTTACCCATATTATTAAATCCTCACCCCTACTAGTGTGGTTACTATCTCTCAGTATCACCTGCTCTTTTTCTAATTGTTGCCACCTAACTTAACATGGCAACTGCATTCTTCTAGTTGCTTAGGCAAAAAAATCTTAGACTTCTTTTCCTTTCTCCCCCCACCAAACCTTGTAGGGTCTACTTGCAAAATATATCCAATATTCTACTATTTCTTATCATCTCTACTGCTCCCACTCTAGCTTCTTGGCTGGATTACTCTGATAGCCTCCTAGTCTCCCTACTCCTACCTCTTGGCTTTCCACAGTTTATCTTCCACACAGCAGCCAGAGTAGCTCCCTTAAAAGGGACATAAGATCAAATCATTTCTCTGCTCAAAATCCTGCCTTTTTTTTTTTCTTTTAACTTAGACAGCTTCATTAGGTCAGAAACACAGACTGACTCATTTCCCCATTGTCCAGAACAGTGCTTGACACATAATAGACTAAACAAATAATTGTTAGATGAATGAATGAAAGTACAAGAAAAGAGATATGTGAACAGCACAGGGGGAGCCTAAAGGTAGAAAGCTGAGTCCCTCTCGGGTAAACCGGGAAGGGCTTCACAAAGCAGTGGAGGTTTGAACAGATTTTGAGGAATAAACACAAATTGGTCAGGCTGAAGTGCTGTGAGGAAAGCAGTGCAAACCAACAGCACGGCACCTGTGAAGGCAGAGAGACATGAAGAAGCATGGCACGCTGCGGGGCTGCAGGTGACTGGGAGGCCTGGGACAGAAAGTGTACGTGGCAAAGATGGGGACTGAGGCAGGAGAGGCAGGCGGGCCTCCACCTGTTGCTGGCTTTCCTTGACCCTTGCAACTGTCAGAAGTTTGGTCCGTGTTATTATCTCTTCTAGAGACACATGGGAGACATAAAAGGCAGTAGAGCATGGCGTGGGGTGGGAGCTAGGAGACGGACTCTGGAGACAGCTTTCCTAGGTGTGGATCGACCTTTCACTTCCTCCTAACTTACGATTTGGAGCAATTATGTAAACCGTCTCTGCCTCAGTTTGTTTCCTCACAAACAGCACCCACCTCACAGGGCTGTTGTGAGGATTATTAAATGAGTTACTATATGTAAAGCACTCAGAACAGTGCTGACACACAGCTAAGCACATGTCTGAACACACTAGTACAAAAAAGTCCTCAAGATGGAATTCCCCAGAATTTTTATAAGAAATTTCAATTATTCATGAACTCAAGGAATACGCTACATATTTTGATAAAAGCTGATATGTACATTTTTTGTATAACTTCTTAAAAATAATTCTCTCCTTTCTCCCAATCAATTTGATCGTATCAAAGACTCAGTCCTAAAAGGAAAAGCTGAGGTCACTAGGAAATGGAAGTAGCTAGCACCTTAGGAGAAACAGATCAAAGGATTAATAAATTTTAAAAACGGATAGAGAGGCGTTTAGAGCTTTTGCTTCTAGAAAATGATAGAAGCCAATTTAGTCCTTGGCATTTATTTCTTAATTGCTAGTTGGAATTTTAAAAATGTTTTCAGTAAAACAGACCTTAATTGCTCTTAATAATATAGGAAGTTTTCTATGGATAAGCTGCTGTTTTGCCTCTAACAGTCACTATTAGACAATTAGACAATGCAAAATCAGTGAGCTGGACAGGATCCCTGGAGGTACAGCCACTCAGGTTTTGACATGTCAAATCCCAACCACAGGAAACAGATACTGACAAAAGCCAGAGGGTTTGGGGAAGATAACCAGGAAGCCAAACACCCCTCCGGATCCAGTGTTTACTGGCTTCGTTGTGTGTGTGGATCTGCCTCACATCTAACTGATGTTTCTTTTGCTATAGTATAAATTTACTTGTTCTGTCCTAAAAGGAAATGGAGAACACCTGGTCACAATTTTTCCATGTCACTGAAGATAATTTTGAGGGTACCGTTTTCGAGGTCAAATATTCCTAATTCCTTTAGTCTGTCCTCCTATGTACTAATGGTAAATTCTTTTGTTGTTCACTGGTGAACTCTCCTTAAGACCTTCCTAAATTTCCTAATAAATAATAAAACTAGATAGTATTCTTTAGCATAAGTCCAAATAGTACAGACTGCTACTGAGGAATGATGTACTATATTCAGAGTATTCGACATAAACCCAATCCTAAACTGTCTACTTTTGCTTTCAATTTCAGACCAGCCACAGGTCTTATAACCTTTCCTTGCCACACTTAATACAAATCCTCTGCTTTTAAAAAAGGGCTACTGGCCTAACCTACCTGTACAGTACTTTTCCAGTCTCACCGTCCATGATTCTTTATGATTTGGATATAGCAGAAACACTTGATTTTCTGTTTTCAAATTAAGAACAGATTGAATAGATTTATAGAGATAAAATTCTTTAAGTTCTAGTTCACCAGGAGATGTAACAAGGAAGACACCAATACTACCAGGGCAGAGTCTGGAAACGAAGCCTCATTACAGAATATGACTATCATCTAGCCTTTTTTAGACTAGAGGAGTTTCCAGGCATCTTGCAAACTTGAACAGAGGATGAGTTTATGGGTAAAAGAAAAGTAAAGATGGACAGCAGGAATGGTATGGAAAAAGAAGGTCTTACATTTAAGATCTAGGGTATAAAGCTTTTTGTTTTGATTTCTGGCTTATCCATTAGAAAGAATATTTGTCTCATAAAGCATTGTAATCTATTTTTCACAAATGTTGAGAAAAGAGAATTAAAAGTCCTAAAAAGATTTACCAAAGTAGGAAAATTCCTTTTCTAGACAGCCTGAAAAAAAAAAACAGGACAAACACTCATTTTAGAGAGCTGAGACAGTGAAACCTAGTAGCCACACACAGCAATGCTTCTGAGGGCGTGAGATGTCTGTAAGGCTAGCTGTCCTGGTGAGCCCACACTGGCACACTGGAAATGTGAGTATTCAGGTGTAAATACAATCAGCTCAGGCAAGGGGGGGAATCCAAACATCAAGAGAGAACCACTGCATATTCAACTCACCAGAAAAATCTTATTTGAGTCAAGTAATTGTTCTAGAGTTTATATTGAGTTACTGGAACTAATGTTTAGCTTTTCACGTTAGAGTGCTGTAAAATTTTATAGACAATATAAAGGGAAATAAATAGAAAACAAGTTACAAATAGAAATAAAACTTGCAGTGGGATTGGTTGAATTCTGAATTGATTCCAAGTAAGTATCTGAAGGTTACAATGTTAGAGGTTACAGTACTTGGGCAATAAGTTATTGGGTCTTGAATTTAATTCTCTAAATGGTGTTACTGCTGAGAGTGAAGAAAAAGAAATCAGTCTGCAATGTCTTCTGGGGAGACACTCTGGATTATTCCTCTTCTGCATAACAAAGAAATGTAGCTCCAATGATTGGTACATGACATTAACTGTGAGAAGTTAAACCACGATCCTTCCTAGGTTTTTTTGTTTGTTGTTTTCTAAAGCCTTGCGACATTGGCATCAAATAAGAGTGGGTTGGATGTGGAGCCTCTCAGTTTCCACACCCCAGAACCACCAACTGATCTGAACTGGCATTTAAATAGAACTGGCAGATGATTCAAATGCATATTAAAAATTGAGACCCACTCGCTAAAGTTCCATCCAGTCTGAAGAATTTATGATGCTGTAATAACAAAATCTGACTCTAGACAAAGGTGTCTTTGAAATAAGGTAAAAAGGAAACTCACTGAACCTGAAAATAATATAATAATGCAAGGAAAGGGCTGTGCTTAGGCATATGACAAATATTATCTCATGCGCTCCTCACAGTGACCCTGAGAGATGATATTATCTTCTCTTTACAGAGAGGAAACAGAGGTGGTAGGAGGTGAAATGATTTGCCTGAAGCTACACATCCTGTAAACAGCAGTGCCTGGCTGGCTGGGAAACCAGGTTCTTTACTTCAAATCCTAGGCTCCTTCTACATAAAGGACCAGCAGAAGGATTTCAGATAAGGTGTCCCGTGTAGTCACAAAAACAAACCAGATGAGGCTTATTCAACCAACCCACGAACATTTACCAGTTACTTACTTTGGGTTGAGAACTGTGCTACTCTAAGGGGAAAGATAAGATACATGAGCAAGAAAACAAAATTAAGCAGAATGTAATGAGTATAAAATCTTAAGATTCATGTGAATACTAGAGATAACCAGATTTTAAAAATTATTTTACATAAAAAAGGTAAATAAAACAATAAAAAGTTACAAACAGGGCACATGCCTGCATTCTTCCATTTCATCTATTCTTGCATTTTTCCTTTAGACAGTATATATTTATTCTGCCTAGTGACTCAAAATATAATCTACTTCCCACAAACGGCAGATGGCACCATGCATCAGTGAAAGAATGACAAAAAGGCAAGACCAAGCTGTCAACACTGATAATGACTCAAAATTTCTAATTAGCTTTATAATAGTAACAGATAATTTAGCAGACTTCACTTTGAAAATTCACTTCAGATGAAGTTATGATTGATCCAGGCTTGTTGTTCAAAAATTGTGAGGAAATGAAAGAGGAAAGCACTTTCCTAACTTAGAAAAACTCTGCTGCAAATCATTTTGCAAACAGAGTTTATTGATAGAGGTTATAATAACCTATTCTGTTTATTAATAGAGGTTATGCTTAATAATAATTAGCCTTGATCAACCCTAACATGAATCCTAACATGAAAACCCCAACCCATATCTGGAAGGATAAAGATTCAAAGGGAAAATCTGAAGTGCTAAATTATTAAACGAACACATCCAATATATAAATTAAGGGCCATAAAATAATTAACATATTTACAAAACTGATTTTTATCCATAGAGATCATTTGTGGTATTACCAACTACAGCTCATACAGAATTACATTTTTTGCCACCAAACCACATCACAATTCTGTTCTTTGACTCCAAACACTCCAAGACCCGTCCCAGAACACAACAGAAACCTAGGAGGCATGCTAACTGAAACACTAGACTGTTAAGGGAGCCCTGCCCTTCTTTGACTCAGCAAGTCAGCAAGCACACAGACATGACTTTGGAGGTTATTTCATTCTTGGAAATATATAAAGTACCTTTTTACCGAGACAAAAGAGACAGTCCATAGACACAACTTCCAGAAAAGTTATAAAAGGAAAATGAAAGAATAAAAGACAAAAAAAAAAAAAAAGTAAAATGTTATATATTACTGATGCTTCCAATTTTAAGTCTCAATTCTACTAAATCTATTTTTCCAAACAGAAAAGTTGCAGGGAAGAAAACAGAAAATTGTGTTTTTGGAAGTAAAACAACAAACTTATCAAAAATTTTCCTACGATATATACTTCTTTCTCAACCTTTAAACTATGTCCGTAGTGCTTTGGGAAGAAGATAGTTTTCCACTGTCTCAGACAGGTGTTTTTCCTGGGTAAAAACACCAATAATACTTCTCAAGAGTTTAACTTACAGTTAGCTTTGACCTTCAACTGCACAAATTCAAACAATAAATGGAGAATAAAAACTCATTTAGGAAAGTGATTGGCTCTAGGTAGGGCTCTTTCCTGATTCAGTTCAGTTCTACTATACTCCACCTCCTCTTTCCTCACTGAGCTGTAAGAATGCATCAGAGTCCCCAATCCTTGACAACAACCATGGCCTCTAGGTCTGAAATGCAAGTTCATGCACCACCCTTCATCTCCTCTGCTGACACACTGAACTGACCACCACCAGCTCTCACATAGGCCACAGTCCCTGCTGGTCTCCCTGGGTTCCCTGCCCTCTGCACTGCATTCACAACAGCCATGGTTGTCTCCAAAACACTTAGATGAGACCGTGCAATTCCATGCTTAAGGATCTACAATGGCTTCTACTGCACTGCAGATGAAATCGCATGTCCTCCTCAACATGGCCACCAAGCTCTCATATTATTTGGGTCCACCTACCTCTGGGCCAACTGCTCTGTGTTTGCGAAGTTCTGGCTTTAGTTCCTCCTACCCGAAAGCCTCACACATGCACCCCCCACCCCCACCCATCACAGAGAATTCTCCTACTCATCTTTCACATCTCATCTCTAAATGTCACTTACTCATACAGACCATTTTCACAACCCTAATCTAAAACAGGTTTTAGTTATTAAAAAACCTAAGGCAGCTTGTACTTGCCCTTCATAGCACTTATTATAATGTATGACCATGTTTTGTATTTATTTTTCTGCCCATTAGCCTGTTTGCTTCACAAATGCAAAGACAACATGTGTTCTTTTAACCATGTTATCTGTTAGGATCAGAATCAGGAAATATTAGGCCCTTACTAAATAAATGAAAGATTTGATGAACACATAAGTCATTCCCTTTAGTAAGTATCTCTGGTCCCGTAGGTGTTAAATTGAAGTTATTAGTTATTATTTTTCTAGAGACAAAAGACAAATCCTCACTTCAAAACAACTTGGAAGCAAATAGTGCTGTTTTGGGCTTTCCTGGCATCCTCTGAACTGCTATACACACTAGTCTGTCTCATAAATGTCTGGAGTTGGATGTCATCCACTTTTCAGTCCTTTTCAATGCCTCTGAAAGTAAATTTCTTGTGATTCCTTTAAGATTCCCATATAAGCCTTTAATAATCTAACTTTAAAAAATCTAGTTATCCTGCTGACATAATGCACCACACTAATGTATTATGACTCTTTTTCCCCAAATATGAGAAACCACCTCAAAGAAAAGGATATCTGTATCTATATATAAAAGAAAATCTAAACATTTTACATATATTGTATAATGTGTTCCCTCCCCCATAATTCTACAAAAATGTAGTACTATTATACAATTTGGCATTATACCACATACAACTTAAATGCATACCTACAGCAAAAGAGAAAAGGCACAAGAGGGAGAGGACAGACTTTTAAAAGCCACAATCCACAATGTTGGCATTCACTCCTAACGTTTAATTCTCACTGAATGTGACAGTTGACATTGTACCACTATTTTGGCTCTCGCAGAATCACCTTTCTAAAGAATCTATTTCATCAGGCCATTACTCTGACTTAAACTTTCAGTGGCTTCCCATTCATATAACTCTGCTTCCCAAATTGCAGTGTACCAATTCGATGTACAAAGAACTATATGTGAGGGAGAAGAAGCCCAAGCAAATGCTCACATCTCTGGACACTCGAAGAAAAAAAATATTTATACTAAAACAGCCCCTGATCTACTGTAGAAAAAAATAAAAAATACAAAAATGAGGTTTTAATATATGATAATATATTATTTTAAAGAAGCTTCAAATTTGGGAGACTGTAAAACACATAATAGATATTCAATGCATGTGTCAAAAAGGCATCACAGAGGACTTCATTCATTTATTGTATCAGTGGCAACTTTCAAAGCCCAGCAATCCTGGGACTGAACAGTGGACACCCCAGCCCCCCCAGTTTGGATCAGGTATTCCTAGTTCTTATGACCTCACCTCTAATATATTATTCTTCTCAGATAACACTAAGTTGAACCACAGGAAAGTGCCAATATTCAATAATTCTGCATCAAAAACTGGCAAATTCCTATGGTTCAACATAACATAAAAGTTTTTCTATCTTATTTGTATCTGATGACCCCAACCTGCCTTCTTCCAAAAATATGTTAGTTCTTTGCCTCCATCATCAAGTTCAAGTTCTGTGACTGGCCTAAAATAGAACACAATAAATGCTGGCTTAGGGCTCCACCTGGGTCAGTTTGCACACAATGACCGTAAGCAAGCAGCTTTCCCATAATATTCTGGAAGACAGACTAGTAACACGACTCCCTCTCCTTCAGGCTGAGCTGCAGAGACTCCTGTTGGCCATTTAACAGGACTGCCAGCACAAGACAGAAAGAAGTGCAAAAAACTAGTCAC
Source organism: Manis javanica (assembly GCF_040802235.1). NCBI lineage: Eukaryota > Metazoa > Chordata > Mammalia > Pholidota > Manidae > Manis > Manis javanica. The sequence continues at coordinate 83,437,524 of NC_133166.1, read as the reverse complement.
ACTCATGTTCCCACACAGTGTTTGCCACTGAAAAAACTATTTGTCCTACAACATACTATTGGGCTTACATATAACAAAACCATTACATTAAAGCATTCATACAAGTGTAGAACCTTTTAAGCGTGATCATCTATTTTTATTGTCAAAGAAAGAAGTAGGCCAGGCCAAAGTAAGAGTACTTGATATAAACCATAAAGAATAGTATCAAGCCGCACTTCTTTTTTTAAAAAAAGGTATTTGTAGATATGATTTTTAAAAAGCTTTGATGGTTTGGAAAAGGAGAAGTTTTAGATTTCCAAGAGATTTTTAAGTTTTATATATAGGGTTATATGTATATTTATATACATATGAATGAAACTATTAATGATCATAAACTATTTTGCAACTTAAGTGAAGACAAAAATCTGAATAAGCCCCTAAACAGTCTGCAATGGAAGAATGTAGATTTGTCTTTATTCTCTATTTGGTAACTGCTACCTCTAAAAGTTTCTACCTTGTTCTTTGCCCAAATCTTCATGAAGTAAAATATCTACCTATTTTTTAATCATAAGTTGCCCTGCTGCTGCACTGCTCTGAAACAAATCTGATGGAGGTACTAGTCCCAAGGAAGTTTAGCTCTTAAAACACTCATCCATTCTCTGTCAGCTTGGCTTTGCTGATAGGTTCAAGGTAACGTCTGACCCAAAAAGCCTTGGAAAAAAACAACAGACCAACATTTTTACCCCTGGTATCAACACTAAAAATACTGTAGCCACTAAAACATGGCTGGATATTTCCTGTAAATTTTGTGTTTCTCTGAATTCATTACCTCAGACTATTATTTTACTTCCTAGAATTTGCCAAAGTAATGAATTCTAAGAAATGAAAAAGTGCACTGTCTCATGCCTCTCCATCTCCCTCTTTTCAATCTTCCAGAGAAAGGACTATGCCTATAAAATTCAGTAACTCCCAAATGAGACAGAAAATACTTCTTCCAGTAACTATTCGTCACTGTTGTTGTTTATGATTAAAATGATCTAAAAGCCTATATCCTTTAGCGCAAACACATTTCAGTGTGTAAGAACATAAAACTGATCAAGCAGCATCCCTTAAAATTTTACAACTTAGGAACATCTGTTAAACATGTAGATTTCTAAGAGTCATATCTTTAAAGAATCTTGAGTCTAAAGTGGGTCTACAGAATTTGTAGGTTTAACAGACATACCCCAATCCCCCCAAGTTACTTTTTAAAGTAAGATATAATTTAAATGCCATAAAATTCACCTTTTAAAAGTATACAATTCAGTGGTTTTTAGTATTTTACAAGGTTGTACAATTCCTACCATCTAATTCCAGAATATTTCATCACCCCAAAAAGAAATCTTCTACCCACTGACAGTCCTCCCTCTTCCCTGCAGCTCCTCACAATTACTTACCTACTTTCTACGGGCTTGCCTATAAATTAATATAAATGGAATTATGTAATATGTGACTTTTTTGTCTGGCTTCTTTCACGGAGAATGTTTCTAAGATTCATCCATGTTGTAGCAAATGTACCAGTTTACCATTCCATTTTATGGCTGAACAATTTTCCATTACATAGGTATACCACATTTTGTTTATTCATCAGTCATTGACATTTGGGTTGCTTTTACTTTTTAGTTATTATGAATAATGCTGGTATGATCATTCATGTACATGTTTATTTTTGGTGAACCTATGTTTTTATTTCTCTTGGTTATATACATAGGAGCTGAATTGCTGGGTTATATGGTAACTCTATTTTTAACTTTTTTAGGAATTTCCAGACTGTTTTTCAAAGTGTTTTATCATTTTACATTCTCACCAGCAATTTATGAGGGTGTCAGTTTCTTTACATCTTCATCAATACTATTTTTTGTCTATCTTTTTTATTATAGCCATACTAGTGAGGGTATGAAGTGGTATCTCACTGCGATTTTAATTTGTATTTCCCTGATGGCTCATGATTTTAAACATCTTTACATGTACTTACTGGCTATTTGTATATCTTCTCTGGAGACCGTTCACCCATTTTTAAATTGGGTTATCTGTCTTTTTATTGTTGAGTTTTAAGAGTTCCTTACATATTCTAGATACAAAGCCCTTATCAGATGTATGATTTGCAAATACAGTTGACCCTTGAATGATGCAAAGCACTGAACCCCCACCCCTAAGATGAAAACCTACTTACAACTTCTGACTCCCTAGAAACTTAACTAATACTTACTTTTGATCTGAATCTTTATCAATAGTCAACTAACACATATCTTGTATATGTATTATGTACTGCATTTTTACAATAAAGTAAGCAAGAAAAAAGAAAATGTATTTACAAATTGTCACAAACCTCAAAAAAAATTTTCCAGTGTGTTCATTGAAAAAAATCTACGTATAAGTGGATCCATGCAGTTTAAACCCATGTTGTTCAAGGGTCATGTACTTTTTCCCATTCCATGGGTTCTTTTCCAACTTTTTTGATAGTGTCCTTTGAAACAAAAAAGCTTTTAATTTTGATGAAGTCCAGTTTATCTGTTTATTCTTTCCCTTCTGCCTAGAAGGTATTCTTCACTCTATATCAATTACTCTGATGAAAGCTGTCTATGAACTACATTTTGAGAAATACTAGCTTATGCCTTTAAGCATAACTACAATTCTTCTATCAGTATGTCTTGTTTCTATAAACACTATAAATGCATTTGAAATATGGGCTTCGAAAATAAATATTAAAATTTATTTATCATGACTTGGAATCACTCCTACCAACTGCACATTTCTCCCACAGAAAATAAAATTTCATCTTGTTATCCACATCAGAGGTCACAAACTGCAGCCTTTAGCTGAATTTGTTCTGATGATCCATTCTATTTGGCAATATAGTATTTTTACAAGTGATTTGAGTTCTTCTACATGAAACATGTATTCTCCAGTTCATAGCAGTCCTCACTACCTCATCTATTTCACTCATTTTTGTGCATTTGACTTGGCCATATCTGATCTAAGTAAATGCTTAAAATAGCCCTTTTAAGGAAAAATGGGAGAAGTTCTGAGTTCTTTTGTTGTAACCAATACTCAATTTTTTCCTTCAAAATTCACTGGTATAACTGATCAGCTAGCAGGAGACTTCTTGTTTATTTCAGTATTGCATTGTATAATCATGTTGTTCTCATATTAAGGAGATTCTCACAGAACAAGTAATACTTTAAAAATTTCCTTGTGTTGTACTATCAGACACAAACAGAAAGCAACTATATTGATTTCTGAAAAAGAAAAAATATCTGGAACAATAACTAGATCAATATTTCTAGATAGGTGAATAGGCAAAGTAATATCTGTCTTCTAAAGGAGACCTGTTTTTCAGAAGCCTGATAATTTTGTGTATTTCAAGGATGACTTATGGTACCTGAGTATGTTCAACATTATTAGCTTCAACCCATAGACACTTATTTTAAACTATTTACTTTTCAGGTCGAAAGCTTATTAATTATTAAAATTTGATTTTATTTAATTGATAAAAATATTTAGAGGTTTCTTCAGTACTGCTGGATATCTATCATTCTTTTACAAAGAGATATTAATATTAATAATGATCTTTTAAATAGATTTACAAGAAAACAGATTCTGAACACAAAGAATGCACTAATTTTTCTGTGTATTAAGGATTCTTGTGGTGAAAATACACTCTTTCCTACATGTTAATTAGAATCAACAAGAGAACTAGTCAGAAGCAGTATGTACCTGCTTCTCTTGGAGATCAACTAGACTATGACCACTAAATGCTTTAAGTGACAAACAACTGCCAGACTGTGACACAGCCCAAGCTGCAAACCAGTAGGTCTAAGAGCCAACGGAACATGCAGGAAATTGTTTACTCAATTATGGAAAATTTTCTGGCACTATTCCAGTTCAGCAAAGAACAGCAAAATGAGCTGTATTACTAGAACATGGAAAAGAAATAAAATGTCAAGTGGACTTCTAAAATATAAGAGCTTCCGAAAACCCTACTGAGACAATCCCAAAAGCAGGAGACCAGAAGGAACTATTATGCCTCTTTTTAACAAATGCTAATCAGCAATTTTACTATGGGTAGCTGGATTTTCTATGTCTAGATATAATTAAGAGACAATGGGTAAGTGATGTAAAGATCAAACCATTGTTTGGTTAAAAAATGCCAAACCATGGAGGCGGAGCCAAGATGGCGGCGTGAGTAGAGCAGTGGAAATCTCCTCCCAAAAACACATAGAGCTATGAAAATATAACAAAGAAAAATCTTCCTAAAATAGAGACCACAGGACACAGGACAACATCCAGACCACATCCACACGTGCAAGAACCCAGCGCCTTGCGAAGGGGGTAAGATACAAGCCCCTGCCCGGCGGGACCCGAGCGCCCCTCCCCCCGGCTCCCGGCGGGTGGAGAGAAACCGGAGCGGTTTTTGTTTTTTTTTTTTTTTTTTTGGCGAGCGCTTTTTGGAAGCCTTAGAGGGACGGGCCCCCGTTGCTGGGGAGGCAGGGTGGCGGGACCGGTGAGGAGGTGCCTGGGAACGGCGCCGGAGGACAAAGAATATCCTGCGTTTCTCCCTGCGAGACCTGGGGGCGGGTGCCTGAGACCGGTGCCTGAGGACGGAGGAGGTCGCGCGTTTTTCCCCTTTTTTTTTTTTTTCTCTTTTTGGCGAGCGCTTTTTGGAAGCCTTGAAGGGACGGGGACCCCAGTGCTAGGGAGGCACGGTGGCGGGACTGGTGAGCGGGTGGCTGGGACCGGCGCCTGAGGACAAAGAATATCCCCCGTTTTTCCCTGCGGGACCGGTGGGCGGGTGCCTGACACCCGCACTTGAGGACAGAGGAAATCGCGCGTTTTTCCCCCTTTTTTTTTCTCTTTTCTGTGAGTGCTTTTTGGAAGCCTAAAAGGGACAGGGACCCCGGTGCTAGGGAGGCAGGGCGGCGGGACTGGTGAGCGGGTGCCTGGGACCGGCACCTGAGGACAAAGAATATCCCGCATTTTTCCCTGTGGGACCGGTGGGTGGGTGCCTGAGACCAGCACCTGAGGACGGAAGAAATCGCGCGTTTTTCCCCCTTTTTTTCTCTCTTTTTGCCGAGTGCTTTTTGGAAGCCTTGAAGGGACAGGGACCCCGGTGCTAGGGAGGCAGGGCGGCGGGACTGGTGAGCGGGTGCGTGGGACCAGTGCCTGAGGACAAAGAATATTGAGCGTTCCTTCCCTGCGGGACCGGTGGGTGGGTGCTTTTTGGAAGCCTTGAAAGGACAGGGACCCTGGTGCTAGGGAGACAGGGCAGCAGGACCAGTGAGCGGGTGCCTGGGACCGGCACCTGAGGACAAAAAAAAAAAAAAAAAAAAAAAATCGCTTGTTTTTCCCCTTTTTTTCCTTTTTTTTTTCTCTTTCTTTCTGTTCCCTCTCTCATTGTTGCTGCTGTTGTTTTGGTTTGGAGAGTGCTTTTTGGAAATCTTAAAGGGGCAGGACAGGTCACTTAGACCAGAAGCAGGGAATCTGGGGATCTCTGGGCACTCTAACCCCCTGGGCAGCAGGGAGCACAGAGGCCCCTTACGGAGATAAATAGTCTCCTGGCTGCTCCCCCTCCAACGGGGCTCCACCATTTTGGAGGAACAGCCCCAGCCAGGCTAAGCCCACAGCAACAGCGGAGATAAACCCCAAAGCAACTGGGCAGGAAGCAGAAGCCCTGTCTGCGCACAGCTGCCCAGCACAAGCCACTAGAGGTCGCTATTCTCCCAGGAAAAGGCCACAAACCAACAAGAAGGGAAGCTCTTCCAGCGGTCACTTGTACCAGCTCTGCAAACTATCTCTATCACCATGAAAAGGCAAAACTACAGGCAGACAAAGATCACAGAGACAACACCTGAGAAGGAGACAGACCTAACTAGTCTTCCTGAAAAAGAATTCAAAATAAAAATCATGAACATGCTGACAGAGATGCAGAGAAAAATGCAAGAGCAATGGGATGAGATGCAGAGAAAAATGCAAGAGCAGTGGGATGAGATGCAGAGAAAAATGCAAGAGCAGTGGGATGAAGTCCGGAAGGAGATCACAGATGTCAGGAAAGAGATCACAGAAGTGAAACAATCCCTGGAAGGATTTATAAGCAGAATGGATAAGATGCAAGAGGCCATTGAAGGAATAGAAGCCAGAGAACAGGAACGTATAGAAGCTGACATAGAGAGAGATAAAAGGATCTCCAGGAATGAAACAACACTAAGAGAAATATGTGACCAATACAAAAGGAAAAACATTCATATTATAGGGATACCAGAAGAGGAAGAAAGAGGAAAAGGGATAGAAAGTGTCTTTGAAGAAATAATTGCTGAAAACTTCCCCAAACTGGGGGAGGAAATAATCGAACAGACCATGGAATTATACAGAACCCCCAACAGAAAGGATCCAAGGAGGACAACACCAAGACACATAATAATTAAAATGGCAAAGATCAAGGACAAGGAAAGAGTTTTAAAGGCAGCTAGAGAGAAAAAGGTCACCTATAAAGGAAAACCAATCAGGCTAACATCAGACTTCTCAACAGAAACCCTACAGGCCAGAAGAGAATGGCATGATATACTTAATGCAATGAAACAGAAGGGCCTTGAACCAAGGATACTGTATCCAGCACGACTATCATTTAAATATGATGGTGGGATCAAACAATTCCCAGACAAGCAAAAGCTGAGGGAATTTGCTTCCCACAAACCACCTCTACAGGGCATCCTACAGGGACTGCTCTAGATGGGAGCACCCCTAAAAAGAGCACAGAACAAAACACACAACATATGAAGAATGGAGGAGGAGGAATAAGAAGGGAGAGAAGAAAAGACTCTCCAGACAGTGTATATAACAGCTCAATAAGCGAGCTAAGTTAGGCAGTAAGATACTAAAGAAGCTAACCTTGAACCTTTGGTAACCACGAATCTAAAGCCTGCAATGGCAATAAGTACATATCTTTCAATAGTCACCCTAAATGTAAATGGACTTAATGCACCAATCAAAAGACATAGAGTAATAGAATGGATAAAAAAGCAAGACCCATCTATATGCTGCTTACAAGAAACTCACCTTAAACCCAAAGATAAGCATAGACTAAAAGTCAAGGGATGGAAAAACATATTTCAGGCAAACAACAGTGAGAAGAAAGCAGGGGTTGCAGTACTAATATCAGACAAAATAGACTTCAAAACAAAGAAAGTAACAAGAGATAAAGAAGGCCACTACATAATGATAAAGGGCTTAGTCCAACAAGAGGATATAACCATTCTAAATATATATGCACCCAATACAGGAGCACCAGCATATGTGAAGCAAATACTAACAGAACTAAAGAGGGAAATAGACTGCAATGCATTCATTGTAGGAGACTTCAACACACCACTCACCTCAAAGGATAGATCCACCGGGCAGAAAATAAGTAAAGACACACAGGCACTGAACAACACACTAGAACAGATGGACCTAATAGACATCTATAGAACTTTACATCCAAAAGCAACAGGATATACATTCTTCTCAAGTGCACATGGAACATTCTCCAGAATAGACCACATACTAGCTCACAAAAAGAGCCTCAGTAAATTCCACAATATTGAAATTCTACCAACCAATTTTTCAGACCACAAAGGTATGAAAGTAGAAATAAATTCTACAAAGAAAACAAAAAGGCTCACAAACACATGGAGGCTTAACAACATGCTACTAAATAATCAATGGATCAATGAACAAATCAAAATAGAGATCAAGGAATATATAGAAACAAATGACAACAACAACACTAAGCCCCAACTTCTGTGGGATGCAGCGAAAGCAGTCTTAAGAGGAAAGTATATAGCAATCCAGGCACACTTGAAGAAGGAAGAACAATCCCAAATGAATAGTCTAACATCACAATTATTAAAACTGGAAAAAGAAGAACAAATGAGGCCTAAAGTCAGCAGAAGGAGGGACATAATAAAGATCAGAGAAGAAATAAACAAAATTGAGAAGAATAAAACAATAGCAAAAATCAACGAAACCAAGAGCTGGTTCTTTGAGAAAATAAACAAAATAGATAAGCCTCTAGCCAAACTTACTAAGAGAAAAAGAGAGTCAACACAAATCAACATAATCAGAAATGAGAATGGAAAAATCACGACAGACTCCACAGAAATACAAAGAATTATTAAAGACTACTATGAAAACCTATATGCCAACAAGCTGGAAAACCTAGAAGAAATGGACAACTTCCTAGAAAAATACAACCTTCCAAGACTGACCAAGGAAGAAACACAAAAGTTAAACAAACCAATTACAAGCAAAGAAATTGAAACAGTAATCAAAAAACTACCCAAGAACAAAACCCCGGGGCCGGACGGATTTACCTCGGAATTTTATCAGACACACAGAGAAGACATAATACCCATTATCCTTAAAGTGTTCCACAAAATAGAAGAAGAGGGAATACTCCCAAACTCATTCTATGAAGCCAACATCACCCTAATACCAAAACCAGGAAAAGACCCCACCAAAAAAGAAAATTACAGACCAATATCCCTGATGAATGTAGATGCAAAAATACTCAATAAAATATTAGCAAACAGAATTCAACAGTATATCAAAAGGATCATACACCATGACCAAGTGGGGTTCATCCCAGGGATGCAAGGATGGTACAACATTCGAAAATCCATCAACATCATCCACCACATCAACAAAAAGAAAGACAAAAACCACATGATCATCTCCATAGATGCTGAAAAAGCATTTGACAAAATTCAACATCCATTCATGATAAAAACTCTCAGCAAAATGGGAATAGAGGGCAAGTACCTCAACATAATAAAGGCCATATATGATAAACCCACAGCCAGCATTATACTGAACAGCGAGAAGCTGAAAGCATTTCCACTGAGATCGGGAACCAGACAGGGATGCCCACTCTCCCCACTGTTATTTAACATAGTACTGGAGGTCCTAGCCACGGCAATCAGACAAAACAAAGAAATACAAGGAATCCAGATTGGTAAAGAAGAAGTTAAACTGTCACTATTTGCAGATGATATGATACTGTACATAAAAAACCCTAAAGACTCCACTCCAAAACTACTAGAACTGATATCGGAATACAGCAAAGTTGCAGGATACAAAATCAACACACAGAAATCTGTAGCTTTCCTATACACTAACAACGAATCAATAGAAAGAGAAATCAGGAAAACAATTCCATTCACCATTGCATCAAAAAGAATAAAATACCTAGGAATAAACCTAACCAAGGAAGTGAAAGACTTATACTCTGAAAACTACAAGTCACTCTTAAGAGAAATTAAAGGGGACACTAATAAATGGAAACTCATCCCATGCTCATGGCTAGGAAGAATTAATATCGTCAAAATGGCCATCCTGCCGAAAGCAATATACAAATTTGATGCAATCCCTCTCAAATTACCAGCAACATTCTTCAATGAATTGGAACAAATAATTCAAAAATTCATATGGAAACACCAAAGACCCCGAATAGCCAAAGCAATCCTGAAAAAGAAGAATAAAGTAGGGGGGATCTCACTCCCCAACTTCAAGCTCTACTACAAAGCCATAGTAATCAAGACAATTTGGTACTGGCACAAGAACAGAGCCACAGACCAGTGGAACAGATTAGAGACCCCAGAAATTAACCCAAACATATATGGTCAATTAATATTTGATAAAGGAGCCATGGACATACAATGGCAAAATGACAGTCTCTTCAACAGATGGTGCTGGCAAAACTGGACAGCTACATGTAGGAGAATGAAACTGGACCATTGTCTAACCCCATATACAAAGGTAAACTCAAAATGGATCAAAGACCTGAATGTAAGTCACGAAACCATTAAACTCTTGGAAAAAAACATAGGCAAAAACCTCTTAGACATAAACATGAGTGATCTCTTCTTGAACATATCTCCCCGGGCAAGGAAAACAACAGCAAAAATGAGCAAGTGGGACTACATTAAGCTGAAAAGCTTCTGTACAGCGAAAGACACCATCAATAGAACAAAAAGGAACCCTACAGTATGGGAGAATATATTTGAAAATGACAGATCTGATAAAGGCTTGACGTCCAGAATATATAAAGAGCTCACACGCCTCAACAAACAAAAAACAAATAACCCAATTAAAAAATGGGCAGAGGAACTGAACAGACAGTTCTCCAAAAAAGAAATACAGATGGCCAAGAGACACATGAAAAGATGCTCCACATCGCTAATTATCAGAGAAATGCAAATTAAAACTACAATGAGGTATCACCTCACACCAGTAAGGATAGCTGCCATCCAAAAGACAAACAACAACAAATGTTGGCGAGGCTGTGGAGAAAGGGGAACCCTCCTACACTGCTGGTGGGAATGTAAATTAGTTCAACCATTGTGGAAAGCAGTATGGAGGTGCATCAAAATGCTCAAAACAGACCTACCATTTGACCCAGGAATTCCACTCCTAGGAATTTACCCTAAGAACGCAGCAATCAAGTTTGAGAAAGACAGATGCACTCCTATGTTTATCGCAGCACTATTTACAATAGCCAAGAATTGGAAGCAACCTAAATGTCCATCTGTAGATGAATGGATAAAGAAGATGTGGTACATATACACAATGGAATACTACTCAGCCATAAGAAGTGGAAAAATCCAACCATTTGCAGCAACATGGATGGAGCTGGAGAGTATTATGCTCAGTGAAATAAGCCAAGCGGAGAAAGAGAAATACCAAATGATTTCACTCATCTGAGGAGTATAGGAACAAAGGAAAAACTGAAGGAACAAAACAGCAGCAGAATTACAGAACCCAAAAATGGACTAACAGGTACCAAAGGGAAAGGAACTGGGGAGGATGGGTGGGCAGGGAGGGATAAGGGGGGGGAAGAAGAAGGGGGGTATTAAGATTAGCATGCATGGGGGGGAGGGAGAAAGGGGAGGGTGGGCTGCACAACACAGAGAGGACAAGTAGTGACTCTACCACATTTTGCTAAGCTGATGGACAGTAACCGTAATGTGGTTGTTAGGGGGGACCTGATATAGGGGAGAGCATAGTAAACATAGTATTCTTCAGGTAAGTGTAGATTAAAAATTTAAAAAAAAAAAAGAAAGAAAGAAAGAAAAGGGGGATTACTCCTTAACAGGATAAAACTATTGGTAAATCAAAGATCAACGCATGCTTTAAATATCCTTAATGTTGATCACTTAAAGGGTGTCAGATGATCAGCTATGGAGGTACTCTTTTCTGATAATATTCCTTTCTCTTAATTAAAAAAAAAAAAAAAAAAAAGCAGTTACTGTGTGCTGACCTCCAATGAGTTCTGCACAGTGGTATAGAGGGCATGTCAAAGTGTGGGCAAAGGGTCTGTTTGTTTCTACGCAGAAGATCAAGGCCTAGCTTGGATACCCAGAAAATGAACTAAGATACGATATGAGGAGGAGCTTCCGGCATCAGCACTCTCTGGAGGACTCGTGCCGGGGGATGATCATCAAAAAGCCTCCACAGGGATCCGGACGATGCTGCGGTTGTGGCTGCATCCAGCCCACCGTCTCCTGGACTTGCCATAAGAAGGAGGAGGGAGATGTCTAGGCTGGCATGTGCATACAGTGAGACAACGAATTTGACTGGATCTGTACTGTTGGAACTCAACCAGGAGTTGGGAGGGGTGCAAGTTGTAGCACCCCAAAATCTCATGACTATAGACTATCTATGGTTAAAAGAACATATGGGATGTGAACAGATCCCAGAAATGGGCTGCTTTAATTTGTCTGATGGTTCAAGTACAGTTGGAAAATATCCATCATATCATAGATAAATTTTCACAAATGCCTAGGGTGCCTAAATGGTTTTCTTGGCTTCACTGGAGATGGCTGGTAATTATAGATTTGCTTTGTTTATGTCACCATATTCCTATTATGTTAATATGTGTGTGCAAATTAGTTAGTAGTTTAAAACCTATACATACTTAAGGTACTATACAAGAAGATATGTCAAAGAAATAATCAATCCTCCCAAGTTTCCTTCATATGCTACATCTATAGCTTTTCTTCTTCCTTCCTAATTACAAACCTTAAATAGAATTCGTGCCTCATATCGAATTTACCGAGTATCATAATTCCTCCAGGTGGTAAAGATACCTCGAGACAAGTGCTGGGCATAGAAGCCACAGGGCATAAATCTGCAAAGAAGTTAAAAGCTAACCTTTGCAAACAATATGGCTTCACTCTCACTTACCAACTTTACATTTCCCTGTATGGCCCCGGAAGATGACTGGTTAGCCAGAGACGGGTAAGATTCCTCAAGGGAGGAACAACCTAAGACAGGCACAGTCGCAGGGGGGCCATCAGGTGAGAATTTGGGGATCAACAGAGGTGAGGCTCAGAACCTCACCCCCCCTGCTTTGAGAGAAATCTTCTGCATCCGTGGATGTCTTGCTGCCCTTGTCTAGCCTGGATTAATACTTAGTCCATAGGCACACACCTGATCATCTGATCATCTACATTTGCCTTCTTACAGCACTAAACTATGTTTTCTACCTTTATCTTGCATCTACCTACCACTTCAGCATTTTATTAAAAATAATAATAATAATAATAATAGGAGAAATGTGGGATCAACATATAAATCAAGTACAAAAATCAAATGAATATTCATATTTGACCTGATGGTTTATAGGTCATATTGCATGATCAAAACCGAAAGTTTCTGTGATGAATGCCCTTGTACTGTTCACCATGTAAGAATTTATTCACTCTGTAAGAATTCGTTCACCATGTAAGAACTTGTTCGTTATGCTTCAGAAGATTGGAGACTGACGAGAATTAGGCTTGAGATGGATTAATGATTGTACATTGAGCATTGACCCCCCTATACTGAATTTTATTGTTGTTAACAACCATTTGATCAATAAATATGAGAGATGCCCTCTCAAAAAAAAAAAAAAAAAAAAAAAAAAAAATGCCAAACCATGGATACTGATGGTAAAGTTCCTGAAAGGAAAAGCTAGTGAAAAATACCAGAAATATCAGAAGAAGCCATTTCATATTGAAATTGTCAGACCAAAAATTCGGTTAGACTAAGACAGAAGTAATTTCTAAATACTATTATTTTTTTCTCTTAAAACTCAAGAGCAAAAAGTTATTTTTCAACCAAAAGAGAAAAATATTTTTCTCATTAATTCTTCATTGTTATTTTCCTACAGCAAATATTTCCTGTGTGTCTACAAAGTGACTAGGTATATAGTAGTGCACCAAAGAGGCATGGCTCTCTTTTTAGAAATTTATAATCTTGCAGGAGAAATAGACATTTGAAAGGCATTACACAGTAAATAAAAAAGTAGGGTACTAGCAGAGAAACTCTAAGTATGGACTACTTAAGAATGGGTGACCAGGAAAAGCTTCTTAGAGGAAGTAATATTTAACCTTAGACCTGAAGGAGTTAGCTAGGTAAAGAGTGAAGAATACATTCTAGGCAGAAGGGAAAGAATAAACAAACATTTTCAATCTGAAAAGATCTTAAGTGTTCCAGAAATGGAAAGAAGGCCGGTGTTGAAGTACAGTGAATAAAGGAACACTGACCCAAGGATAAGGAGGAATGGGCAAGATTATAGGCCAAGTGAAATGGTAAGAGTTTTACTTGGTGCGAAACCACTGACAGATTTTCGGAGGAGGAGTGACATGCCCTAATAGGTGTTTTATGAAAATCTGTTTGGATGCTATGGAGAATAATGGGATAGAGGGAGTCAAGTGGGAAGACCAGTTAAGAGGTTATTGAACAGGACATGATACTAGTTTGAAGACAGAAGACAGCTTTGTAAACCTATTTTGGAAGTGGACTTGATAAACCAGTGAGTACAATAATATTTTCCAACTATGTTTGATTATAAATTGCTGAGATATACGTACATATGTAGTACAAATACAGACACGCATGGGAATAACAAACACTGAATTTTGTATAATGTGTTTCTTCTCTGAGGAAGGCAAAGGAGGGGGTGTGTGCTCAAAGAGAGCTCATCTTGTTTGTAGTGTTTTATGTCTTAACCAGACAGGTAAATACACAGGAATTTGATGTCGCTGTATGTCTTAATGTTTTTTCTTATATGTTTTAAATATTTAATCACAAAAATAACAGAATATGTTTAGTTATTTTGTTCAATCAATATATACACAGTTTAACCACTGAGTTTTTCTGCAAAAAAAAATACTATAAAGTAATGTTAGTTATTCCAATTTATGAACTGAAATAATTTTATTGCAAAAAAAATATGTCACCCTACAGAGTTAAGTCAGTGATCTTTGTTCTGATTATGAAAACTAAACACACAACTAAATACTGTGACTTACTGAACAGGTTCAAAGAATATAAAGTCTTTCTGAGTCTTCAAAGAAACGTGGGTCTAACGAAGCAAAATACCATTCCTATTCTTAGCAGTAAACATGTACCTTTCCTGTAAAGTAGTATGTTTGACATGCTTATTTTCTCACTGATCATCCTTCATAATTTTCCACCCACTATATTTCTTATTTAAGGACTGAACTTGAATGTTCCCAAGGGTATCAAAACCTACTTCTAGAATAAACACTGCAGAGAAATTATAATCTAAGCACTGCGAGGATGAAGCATGTAACAAATACATTCCCCAGTCACTCCATGACATCATCTCTCTCCAAGATGTTCCCTGATGCACAGAAGCTATAAACCAGCCATCCTTCCCTCTCACCACCACATTCAGAGAAAACATGTCATCAGTAAAATCTACTCCAGATGATCCTTCGGCACATTCTGTCCTCTCTACCTGTGAAATCTGTCCAGAATTCAACTTCTTCTCACTACCTCCACTGCCACTAAGTTGGTTCAAGCAACTCAACTTACTGAATTGCCTACTGTCTCCACTTCTCCCTCTGAACTCCCCCACAATCTTTTTTCAACAGTGCAACTTGAATGACTGGGATAAAATGGATATCAGAGCATGTCACTGCCATACTCAAAATTCTCCAGGGTTTTCCCATCTCAGTCCAATAAAACCTAAATGCTCTACAATGGTCAAAAGTCCATGTAAGATCTGCCATATTTCTCTTCCTTCCTTCATCTTTCTCCATGGCACTTACTACCTCATATACTGTATGTTCTCCATAGTCATTTGACTGCTTTTTCTTTATTGTTGCATCCCCAAACTTGAATGTTGCCAAATATTTAGTAGGCATGCACTAAATGTTTCTTGGATGAATGAATAAATCAGTGAATATTCCTCTGAAAGTCACGGGAAGCACACACAGTGCTTCTACTATTTTAACTTGAGGTTTCTACCTCTCTTTGTAATGTCAGAATTAATGAAAACACAAAAGCTGTAAGACAACTGATGTAAGAACCATCAAATCCCTTGTAGGTGGAAAAGAACTTAGGGTCCAGAAACGAGATTTGAGAGAGTTTTTTTCTAGTCCTCAGGATTTCTATTGATAAGTAAACCTTTAAAATAGCCTTTACAGTATTTACTGGAGAGTCAGAGCATTTTTTCCCTACTCCTGTGGCCAATTATTACTCTTAGAGTTGTCGGAAAAAAATTTATGTTTATGTTCCCAATATTCCTTGTATCAGCTCATTCTGATGCATTTAACATATCAGTATATTACTTAAGGTGTTAATACCACCATAGTAATTATATTGTAATACATAAATATATCAAACCAACTAATTGTTTATCTTAAGTTTACACAGAGTTATATGTCAATATCTCAGTAAAAATTCAATTTATTATTGTATGAGAGAGGACACTGGAGCAAAGAGTAAGAATATTGTATAATGAATCTACTCTTCAGATAACAGCTTCATAAAACTGCTTTGAAATGGAGATTACATTTGATGGTATTTAATCAAATATCATAATACTGTCATTTTTTTCATTATCCTAAGAAGAAAGGAGAGACAGGAAATAGACTCTAATTTAAAGGGTTGATAATTTCCTTAAATTTCCTGAAATACCAAATTATTATATAAAACTGAATATATTTGATACTCTAAAAATTGAACTATCTGGGAAAAATTAACTTCAAACACCAGCTTTTAGTTACCTTGTTAAGACCAAAAGAAATACTATTTTCCTTATGTCTTTTGAAACAAGGTGAAAGAAAAAAAACACTTTTGGAGGACTACTTGAATCACTAGTCAAAAGGAAATAGAATGAAATTTCCATTAAGGTCAATGGCAAGAATTTTGATTTTAGCAAAGAAACATCTCCACTGGGAGGAAACAAAGTTAATTAGAAAAATAAAAGAGCTGACAGTTAGCTATCCCTCTCTTAAAAATTGTCTGGAAGAATTAATATTGTCAAAACGGCCATCCCACCTAAAACAAGCCACAGATTCAATGCAATCTCTATCAAAATACCAACAGCATTCTTCAAGAAACTACACCAAATAGTTCAAAAATTCATATGGAACCACAAAAGACCCTGAATAGCCAAAGCACTCCTGAGAAGGGAGAATAAAGTGGGGGGATTATGCTCCTTGACTTCAAGCTCTACTACAAAGCCACAGTAATCAAGACAATTTGGTACTGGCACAAGAACAGACCCACAGACCAATGGGACAGACTAGAGAGCCCAGATATAAACTCAAGCATATATGGTCAATTAATATACGATAAAGGAGCCATGGATATAAAATGGGGAAATAACAGCCTCTTCAACAACTGTTGTTGGCAAAACTGGATAGTTACATGCAAGAGAATGAAACTGGATTATTGTCTATCCCCATACACAAAAGTAAACTCGAAATGCACCAAAGACCTGAATGTAAGTCATGAAACCATAAAACTCTTAGAACAAAACATAGGCAAAATTCTTGAATATAAACATGAGCAACTTTTTCCTGAACACATCTCCTCAGACAAGGGAAACAAATTCAAAAATGAACAAATGGGACTACATCATGCTAAAAAGCTTCTGTACAGCAAAGGACACCATCAGCAGAACAAAAAGGCATCCTACAGTATGGGGGAATATATTTGTAAATGACATATCCAACAAGGGGTTAACATCCAAAATATATAAAGAACTCACATACCTTAACACCAAAAAAGCAAATAACCCTATTATAAAGTGGGCAAAGTATATGAACAGACAATTCTCCAAAGAAGAAATTCAGATGGACAACAGGCACATGAAAAGATGCTCCACATCACTAATTATCAGAGAAATGTAAATTAAAACCACAATGAGATATCACCTCACACCAGTTAGGATGCCGAACATCGAAAAGACTAGGAACAACAAATGTTGGTGAGGATGTGGAGAAAGAGGAACCTTCCTACACTGCTGATGGAAATGTAAACTAGTTCAGCCATTGTGGAAAGCAATATGGAGGCTCCTCAAAAAACTAAAAATAGAAACACCATTTGACCTGGGAATTCCACTCCTAGGAATTTACTCAAAGAAAACAACTTCTCAGATTCAAAAAGACAGATGCACCCCTATGTTTATCGCAGCACTATTTACAATAGCCAAGAAATGGAAGCAACCTAAGTGTCCATCAGTAGCTGAATGGATAAAGAAGATGTGGTACATATACACAATGGAATATTATTCAGCCATAAGAAAGAAACAAATCCTACCATTTACAATGACATGGATGGAACTAGAGGTTACTATGCTCAATGAAATAAGTCAGGCAGAGAAAGACAAGTACCAAATGATTTCCCTCATTTGTGGAGTATAACAAAGCAAAACTGAAGGAACAAAATAGCAGTAGACTCACAGACTCCAAGAAGGGACTGGTGGTTACCAAAGGGGATGGGTGGAGAAGGGTGGGTGGGGAGGGAGGGCAAAGGAGATTATGGGTATCATGACTGGTACACATGGTGTGTGTGGGGTCATGGGGAAAACAGTGTAGCACAGAGAGGACAAACAGGGACTCTGTGGCATCTTACCACACTGATGGACAGTGACTGCAATGGGGTATGGGGGAGAGGACTCAATAATAAGGGTGAATTTAATAACCACATTGTTTTTCTTGTGAAACCTTCATAAGAATGTATATCAAAGATATCCTAATAAAAAAAAGAGAGAAGAAAAAAATCTCTGAAATCAGCTAGTTAACTGAAGAAATTGAGATGTAACTAAAAGGGCTATACAAGTGGATGGAGGAGATTGGAGGGTAATATTACCTGAATATTTGCTGTGTAGCAAGCACAGTGCTAGGCACTTTATATTCATAATCTCATTTAATCCTTAAAATAAACCTGGGAAATAGGTGTTGCTAGCTACATTTTATAGAGAAATAGACTGAGACATATATAGGTAAAGTAATGTGAACCAGGTGATACCAGAACGGTCAATCAAAAAGCCAAGTATCTTATCTCCAATGTTAAACTTGGCTGCTGCTTCTTCTATAACTGAATACATTGCTGGGTTTTCCCCATCAGGGTAACTTCTCTCTCACATCAGCACAAAAGTGATTCAGTCTCAGATCAAGCTCCATCCTTATCTGTACGCAACTTCAGAGATCAAGTGAATGACTTCAATTACCAAACGGGTTTCATTCTGTTCCATGTTTATGAACTCTAGTCTGATCCATGACCTGCCTCTCTTAGACCCCAAAACAAAATAAAACAAAAACCTGCGCTGATGACAAGGAAGGCTTTTACTGAATAAAAATTAGTCAAAAGGTAATGCTTGGAATACTTGGGAAAGCTGTTTGTTGCATGCCTATTCCAGCAACTCCACTCCTATGTGCACCCACAAAAATGTGTGGATATGTGTAACAAAGGACAAGTTCAAGAATGTTCATGGCAACACTATTCATGATAGTCCTTATCTGGAAATGGCCCAAATGCCCATCAACAATAGAATGGAAGAATGGAAAGAGTGTAGTATATTCACACAATTGAACAAATAAGCCATACTTACATTCAAATCACAAAAATAATGATGGGTGAAAAAGCTAGATGAAAAAAATTTCACATTGTATGATTCCATTTAAACAAAGTTAAAAAACAACCAAAGCTGACCTACAGTGTTAAAAGTTGGCACTGTGATTCCTCTTCGGAAGGGTAGGAACTGAAGAGGCAGTCAAGGGTGAGGAGGGCTTCTGAAACACAGATGATGCTCTGCTTTTCTTTTGATCTGACTGCTTTTCACATTAGTATGTTTGCTTTGTCAAAAATTATCATGTTTTATGCTAATTTATTCTGTTATGCTTCATTAAAAAGTTCTTTAAAAACCAATGTTTCATTCTTGATGGTTTAACAGCACAGTATTTATAGTTGTTAATATTTTTAGCCTTTTTCTTATCTCTCCACATATATAGGAGCAGACAATATATGTTCTTTTTTAAAAATACTAACTTTCATTTTAATATCTGGCTAAATGACAATCTACAGTGAATCTTATTCATCTCAATATAAGAAAATGCATTTTCAAATTCTAGTTTCAAATCCTATTTGCCATCCACTTTCACTAAGTAAAGAAATTAACCCAAGTCACCATATATGCAGCTTTAAGTAAACATTTTAAATAAAACTATTCAACAACTAGGAGTTTTTAAGTCAGATTGCATTGCCAGAGCCTATTAAAATTATTCCCTTTTCTGCTCCTAAATTAACTTCAGATTCTTTACCTCAGGATGAATGAAGAAATCCTTAAAAGCATAAAGCTTGGATAAAGAGACACAAACTTTCAATTATAAAATAAATTAATCACAGGGAATATAGTCAATAATATTGTAATATTTTGTTGACAGTAACTAAACGTATTGGGATGAGCATTTAGTAATGTACGATCAAATCATGTTGTACATCTGAAATGAATATAATATTGTATGTTAACTATATTTCAATTAAAGAACAAAAAATAAGTGAAGTGATTATATAAAAATAATATATATGTAGTAAAAAAATATATAGCTTTGAAAAACATGAAATGATGATGCGCTTTCTAAGAGTAAAAGTCTCAAGCCCGATGGCTTTCTTTCTCATTTTGCAATGGATCTTTGAGCAAAACACTCTGCAGACCAGGACATTTTTTTGCCAGCATGATAAATTTTGAAAAATCAACACTTTTCCATCTAAGAATGTCCTAGCCTTCCATTTGTAACTAAGTATTGATTCATAACATCAAGATTTGAATTGCTTTCTTAAGACAGAATATGACAAAAACAAACATCTATGGATAATTTTTTAAAGACTATGATACCATTTTTTCTTTTATACTGTTTTATCACATATGGAAGGATAGCTTTGATATAAATATTTTACTAACTACAAGAAAGAAAGGGGCAAAGAGAAACCACAGACAGGCAGGAAATAACAGTTTATCTAAAAATTTCCTTTGCAAAAATATTCCCCTGACAAAGATGAGTTAGTGGAAAGAATGAATTTTCTGAAGCATACTACAGTATTGTTCCCAATAAAGTTTATTTTGAAAAGCTACTTACTCTGTTATGGGATGTTATCCTTTATTTCCCGGTTACCATAATGCTGTGATTCAACCTACTCTAGTTTTGGAAAGCTGTGCAACTTCCTTAAACAGCTACAGAGTTCAGGCTTAATGGAAGGGAGAGCAACATTTATGATGTTCTTATTAATTTTAAGGAGCATTAAGATCTTTCAAACATTGTGATTATAAATCACAGTTGGCAAGTGTTGTGAAGGTTTATAAATTTACTTTTCTCTATCGTAAGTGTTGCTAATTTTCTTAGCAACTGGCATTAGAACTTCAAGTATCTTCAGAATAACATGTCCTATGAAACTGTGAATGGGGGTTCAGAAGACACATGGATATATGTGCTCCAATGCCACATACGGCACCATTCAGTTAGAGACAATCTAGAAAGTCACCATTCCAGTGAACTAAAAGATAGTGTTACTACTCTACCTAAAGTGACTGAGAAATGCAATTTAACTGGTATGATAAACCTTTTAAATGTCATTTTCTTTTCTATAATAAATACTATAGAACTAATCTAGTGTGAAATTAGATCATCTCCTTCAGCAAAAAAAAAAAAAAAATCATGAAGAAAGATTAAGTATTTGCAAGCTCTTACTGTATATAAAGATAAAATTCAAGATGTTATACCTTCACTTTCCTATTTTTATAAGCATCAATAAATACTAACCTCAGCCCAGTATGCAATAACCTATGAATTTTTATTTATCAAAAGTAACCTTTAATATAATACTACCTTGTTTTAAGATTACAGAACTCAAAGATATGAATTTGGTTTTCACTAACAGAGTATTACACTAAATAAGAAGTGTGTTCACCACACCGACTTGGACAATCAGGCAAAGTAGGGTTTTAGTACTGATGCATAAATTTGCTTTGTGTTTACTATAATTATACCACTTTGACTTTGAGTAAGGTTTTAAGCTACTAATTCCACATTCTTCATTTAGGTTAAATTTAGATAGGCATTTTGGAAACTAATTTGTAAGTAAAACAAAAAAGGAAAATTAATGTTTTACCAATCAACTTCTCTAGCTATTATAAATTCAGAATTGGGGAACTTACCTGTGACTCTCAGCAAGTCACTCAGCCATTCTTTGTCAAAATATGTTACAAATGTTTGGAAATCTTATGGCTTTACAAAATGCTGTGCAACCTTTGAGTATTGTGCAACTGCCAATGAGAACTTTTGAAGAGCAAAATCCAACTGTGCTTGTGTATAAAATGTTGGTTACTGCTGTAGTAGGTTGAGAAATAATAGTTGTTTTATACATCTTACATATTTGACCTTTTAAATCTTATTTTTATAATTAAATGTTTAGTTCCTAGGATGATTAAAATGGTAAGACCTTTAAGAGAAAACTTTAATGAAAAGGAAGTTATTACCAATACCACAGAAATCTCAAGAATTATAAGAGAATTCTATGAAAAATTACATGCCAAAAAATTGTACAGTGTAGAAGAAATGGATAAATTCCTAGAAACATACAATCTTCCAAGACTGACTCAGGAAGAAACAGCAAATCTAAAGAGATCAATTACTAGTAATGAAATTGAACTGGTAATAAAAAAGTCCCAACAAATAAAAGTTGAGAACCAGATGGTTTCACAGCTGAATTTCACCAAACATTTAAAGATGGGCTAATACCTATCCTTTTTAAAGTATTCCAAAAAAAGAAGAGGAGAGAATACTTCCAAACTCATTCTACAAGGCCAGTATTACTCTAATAACAAAAACCACACCAAGATTACAAAAAAAAAGAAAACTACAGACCAAAATCGCTGATGAACACAGACACAAAACTCCTCAAAAAAATATTAGCGAATCAAATTCAAAAATACATCAAAAAAATCATTCATCACTACCAAGTAGGATTTATTCCAGAGATACAGGGAAGGTAGAATATTGGCAAATCAATCAATGTGATACATCACATTAACAAAAGGAAGGATAAAAACCATATGATCATCTCAATAGATGCTGAACAGCATCTGACAAAATCCAACATCCATTCATGATAAAAACTCTCAACAAAGTGGGTACAGAGATAACATAACTCACCATAATAATAAAGGCCATATATGAAAAACCCACAGTTAACATCATACTCAATGGTAAAAAGCTAAAAGCTTTTCCTCTAAGATCAAGAATAAGACAAGGATGCCTACTCTCACCACTTTTATTCAACATAGTACTGGAAGTCCTAGCCACAGTAATCAGACAAGAAAAAGTCATCCAAATCGGAAAACTGTCATTATATGCAGATGACATGATACCCCTAGAGACTCCACCAAAAAACTATTAGAATTCATAACTGGACTCAGCAAAGTTTCAGGATACAAAATTAATACATAGAAATTTGTTGTATTCCTATATTCTAACAATGAACAAGCAGAAAGAGAAACCAGGAAAATAATTCCATTTACAATTGAATCAAAAAGAATGAAATACCTAGGAATAAACCTAACCAAGGAGGTGAAAGACCTGTACTCTGAAAACTGTAGCACACCAATGAAAGAAATTGAAGACACAAATAAATGGAGATCTATCCCATGCTCATGGATAGGAAGAATTAATATTGTCCAAATGGCTGTCTTGCCCAAAAGCAATTTACAGATTCAATGCAATCCCTAACAAAATACCAACAGAATTTTTTGATGAAATACAGCAAATAATCCTAAAATTTATATAGAACTACAAGACCCCAAATAGCCAAAGCAATCTTGAGAAAGAAGAAAAACTCCCTCACTTCAAGCTATACCACAAGGCTCCAGTGATTACAACAATATGGTACAGGCACAAGAACAGACCCATAGATTAGTGGAACGGAATAGAGTTCAGAAATAGACCCATGCATATATCATCAATTAATACATGACAAAGGAGCTGTGAATATACAATGGGGAAAAGACAGTCTCTTCAATAAAATGGTGATGGGAAAACTGAAGTTACATATAAAAGAACTAAACTAGATCACTGTCTTATACCACACACAAAAGTCAACTCTAAATGGATTAAAGACCTAAATGTAAGAAATGAAACTATAAAATTCTTAGAAGAAAACATAGGCAAGAATCTCATGAACATCAGCATGAGAATCTTTCTGGAAACATCTCCCCAGGCAAAGGAAACAAAAGCAAAAATAAACAAGTGGGACTACATCAAACAAAACAGCTTCTGCACAGCAAATGAAACCCTAAACAAAACAAAAAGGCAACCTGTCATATGGGAGAATATATTTGCAAAAGGCAACCTACCATATGGGAG
The DNA here is from genome assembly GCF_040802235.1 of Manis javanica. Lineage (NCBI taxonomy): Eukaryota > Metazoa > Chordata > Mammalia > Pholidota > Manidae > Manis > Manis javanica. Next base: position 83,413,813 of record NC_133166.1, on the reverse strand, counting down.
AATATATTTGCAAATTATATATATAACAAAGGGGCTAACATACAAAATATATAAAGGACTTATACAACTCAAAACCAAAAACCCAAATAATCTGATTAGAAAATGGGCAGAGGACCTGTACAGGCAGTTTTCCAAAGAAAATATACAGTTGGCCAATGGACATGAAAGATGCTCAACATCACTAAACCGTTAGGGAAATGCACATCAAAACCACAATGAGATACCATCTCACACCAGTGAGAATGGCTACTATACAAAGGTGAGAAACAACAAGTGTTGGTGAGGATGTGAGGAAAAGGGAACCTTCCTACACTGTTGGTGAGAATATAAATGGATAGAGCCACTGTGGAAAGCAGTACAGAGGTTCCTCAAAAAACTAAAAATAGAAATACCATACAACCGAGCAATTCCACTTCTGGGAATTTACCCAAAGAAAACAAAATCATGAATTCAAAAAGATGCCTGTACACCTATGTTCACTGCAGCATTATTTACAATAGCTGAGATATGGAAGCAACCCAAGTGCCCATCAACAAATAAATGAATAAAGAAGATGTGGTACATATACACAATGGAATACTACTCAGCCATAAAAAGAAGGAAATCTTGCCATTTGTGACAACATGGATAGACCTAGAAGATGTCATGCTAAGTGAAATAGGCCAGGCATAGAAACACAAATACTGTATATGATTTCACTAATATGTGTAATCTAAAAAACAAAACAAATAAACAAAAAAAGAAATAGGCCCACAAATACAGACAACAGACTGATGGTTACTATAGGAAGGAGAGTGGGAAGATGAGTAAAAGAGATGAACAGGAAAAGAGGTACAAACTGCAAACTATATAATAAGTTAGTCCTAGAAATGTAAGTACAACATAGAGAATATAACCAATAACACTGTCATATCTTGGTATGGTAACAGGGTAACTACACTTATCTTGGCCAGCATATAGTACTATATATAAATATCAAGTCACTATGTTGTACATATGAAACCAATACAGTACTGTATAAAAACTTTATTCCAATAAAAAAATGAAATAGGAAACCATATTAAAAAAAGTAATACAGTAATACAAAACTGTCTTGATTACATTAGGTTTATACTTTTGATTGCTCAGCTGTTTAAAACAACTGTATTTTTATATACATACATATTTCCAATTAAAAAAGTTCTTATCTGGGAACTTTCTTATCACCACTAAGACTGTCAAACATTTTGATGGGCAGTTTATGATGCATATATATATAATACTAGTTATTTTTTAAAAGAGTAAAGTAAATAAACGTGGCTATCTAAGGAACTAAAAACAGTAAACAAATATAAATAAGTAATTATATAAATTGGTTTTGAAATATTCTACTGTCTAAAAATATAATTATATGACATAGAAGCTTCAGTTATCACTTCTCTGTTACCTGGTAGGAGTCTCAAACACCACTTACAAAGAGATATATTATAAACTGATAATCTAATTACTATAAAAATTTCATCTATATTCACTCTTAGAGTATAACTGCATTACTATTAAAAACACCTGATTCTAAATTCATCTATTTAACTTTAAAGTCCTTCATATTAGTAATACATTATTATAGATATAGTCTCATTATGAATTTAATTATAGAACTCTAATGACCTCATTTTACTTTGTAGCAATTTATGTATGTCCGAATATTTTCATTTCTCACAAGTAATAGAATTACAAGTAAGAGAGTCATTACTAAAAATTCAAATAGAACTTTCTGGTCAGTTTTTACGGCTTAATGTCATAGGAAAAAAAGAAAATGAAGAAAATTGTAACCATCTTATGTAAAAACTATTTTTTGTTTTGGCTCAGATATGGGAGAAGGGAGTCACTCTACCTCACAAAGCAGTAAGTCAATGATGTGGAAGACCATGCAGAGTGGGAACTTGGCAGTGAAAAGAGTAAGAAACCACTGCGATGCATACATATGAGCTTCCAGGTTCAGATCACAAAAATGGTTGTGCAGGTCCGGTAACTGCTCCTGAAAGTCAAAGTGGAAAATTGAGGGGAAGGAACACTGGAGAAACTTTATTTCCTGCCACATCTGCAATTTATGACAAGCTTTCTATGATTGCTCTCAATTTATGACAGCATTTATTGGATTTTACATAACTACATAAAAGTGATGGCAGGAGATGAGAACTGGGGATATGACAGATAATCAAGGAAAATGAAGACAGACTTGTTTTGAACAAGTGACAAAGATCATCTCTTGCTCACTTGACTATTCTTGTTTCTTGGGAAATGCTTGCCATGACAGAATATCTGCAGTCTAATGAACATCATCATCCCTCCAGGGTCAAGTCACAGCAACACCATTTTGGGTCGAACTACTAACTAGCTAGAAAAGAAATGTATCTTCTCCTTGGGGACCATTTAACATCAACATCATCTGGATTCTATAATATCACTTCAGCATATTTTGGGGGTACTTAGAAAAGCCCAAAATATAATGAAACTTTTAAAAATCTAATTTTGACAAATTAAGGATGGCAAAATACAAAAATGGTTCAAGTGTTTATTATATGAAATTAGATGTCTCCTCAAATTGCCTTATGTGAAGCTTTATCTTTTTACCTGTTACACAAGTAAATTTTTTTCAAAAGCATGAAAGGCATACAAAACATTGGCATAGCTATTCCCAAACTGAAAGAACAAAGTAAAAATTTTTTAAAGTTCACTTAAGCTTTATTTTCATAAACAGACCACAAAAACAAAAACCCAAGTCTTGAAAAACACCCAAATGTGCCCATCAGGTACTTTAATGGAGTGTCCTAACGGCCATCCAGTCAACACACTAAAAATGCTAACAGAAAAGTACGTTTGGGTTTCTTCACAGTACCATGAACTTGATATTCATTCATTAGGTACATTTTTTGACTCTAAAAGGTCTTAAGAACACTCACCTTAAAGAAACTATGAACTTTTATAAATTAAAGGTCAATGAAAGGCTAAAAGTGAACAATCCCAAATATTTACTTGGAAGAATTATATCTATAAAAAAGAGCCTACTGCTTCTAATGTCCATAGTCGCCAGATTCTTTTAGTCTTTTTTCCCCTTAATAGCCATTTGTCCTCTACTTACAGTTCATTTGGCATTGTTCCCCCACTTTATTTCTTCTTTATATTTAAAGTTGGCTACTCGCCTACATTCCCTTCTCCCAGTAAAGCTGTCCTCCATTTCACTGCAAATTCTGTTTTCCACCCACATTCAAGTCTTTCAGTCTCCTAGTGACTCCACTTCCCTCTTTAGACATCTATGGATCTGCTGATAGGTCATGTCACTGAGCTCTTACCAGTATCTTCTACTGCCATATCCCACTAATCTTCCTCCCCAAGCACTTTACTTTTCCTCAATATGGAATCAACATATTCATATATTTCAGTCACATTTTTCCTGGGTTCTCAGTACCTTATATAGAGAAAGCCATATAAACATGCAGCATAGATCTATTATAAATTTAAGATTTCCAATCTCAGGAGGAATTTCAAAGCTACTCAATAATTCCTTTTTCAGTCAATAATTTTGCCCTTGCTCACAAGCTTATTATGTAATATCTGACATATATATTAAGGAATATATTAAAGAATATGTGTAAAAACTTACACATACATTTTATGAAACAGTAACAACTGAAGTCAGGAAATTATATGGGAAATTTTTTAAAATATGTCCCTACATTACAATATTTTAAGTGTTTTTTAATTCTCTAACCAATAGCCTTCTGTCTCTTCAAAGTGTTCTCCACATGTGAACCTAAATATGGTACTGTTGCTAATTAATATAAAACTCTTAAGAATATCAATTTTTATTCTGTAAATATCTTCATTTCTTTACAAATAATACACAGCAATCTCTTCACTGACATACTATATTAGCTCTTCAAAGTATACTATAGTTGAATACTTGAAATGGAAGACTCTTAAAAATATCCAAATGTTTAAATAAATATTTTATGATAAAGACCAACATAGACAATGGTCAGAAACCAAATCCATTTACATTTTCTGTACAATTTCATTAAACCTTCATAAATCATTACTGTTCATCAATTTTATTAGACTTTTTCCTATAACTTAACAAATCTCTGAGTGATTAAAGTTCCTAGTTCTTATTTACCTGCATTAGTCTCTCCAACTGATAGAATTTGCAATGAAGATCTTCAAAGTTGTTTTTGTAGAGGTCTCGTAAACCATAGTCATACATGATTTTCACCAAAACACAGAATGCTTGTTCCTCTGGCATCTAAAGGAAAACAAATGCATATAGAACATGACCAAGTGGCCTTTGCCCAGCATGTCAGAAAAGTGCCTTTATGTTACTAGGCCTCTGCATTAGTGGTTGAAGATCTCTAGTGAATGAAGTTCTTCAGAGCCAGTCTTCTGCAGTAACATTGGTAAATTTGTGTTCAAAGCTTCCAGCTTCCTCACTTGAGATGAATTTCCCTCTTTTGTTAATTTTAATCATCCTGTTATTCATTCATTAAGCCATATTAAAAATAGGTAATACAGTCATGTCATTAAAAAAGCAAATCCATATTAGAGTATATAAAGGTTAAAGCCTCACTCTTCTCTTCCCTTGTGTGAGTTAATCCCTGCACCTGCCCCCACCTCTTTTGCAGAACCTTATAATTACTCAATAATTCTTCATGTATCCTGCCAGGGTTTTGTTATGCAAATAAAAGGATTACATTTCTTGTTTTAATTTTCCCACTTGTTATATAAAAGATAGCATTATATATACACTGCTACACATCTGGCTTTTTTTTTTTCTCAATAATATTCCCCAAAGAGGGATTGCTGGGTCAAAGGGCTAAAAAGGTCTTCTTGATGTTATATTTCTTTCTATAAAAAACAGCTTTCAGGAAAGAATCTTAGGAGATTCCATCATTAAGATTCATGTAACAAAGTCTAATAACTTTCCCAGAGATATTTTTATCTGAACAGAGAATGAAGTTTGAAATCAAAGAAACAAATCTCTAAATTTTGGTACAATAAGCTGAAAGACTTTAGTGAGGGACATATCCAGTACACCAGAAATTACACTAAGAAAACAGAAAAAGTTGTCCTTACTCAATGTCCTAGAATGAAACGATTATGTAAACATTTACTTTAAATGTCACTTCTTTCAAAGTCTGATCTTGGCTGATTATGGTATTTGACACTTTTATTAGACTAACTTCCTGTCTGAATAACTGAATCAAGTAGAGTTCTACTTACCCACTTGGAAATATAACTGTTTATTTAAGTGTCTATACAAATAATCACTTCTATTTTCTACTTATAAACCTTGAAATAATGTAAATTAGTTCAAAAAAACCTCCTAAAGTTAAATAAGTACACTTAGCTGTTACCATTTTGATTCTCTAAATATTTGCTTTTTTGTTTTTTAATCTATCAGTTGTTTGGGGCCTTGGCTTTGACTCTGGCTATTCAACTTATATTCAGCTTATATTCAGTTATTAAGAAATAAGTACACTATATCCTTTACTCCTTTAGCAATTCTGTCATTCAAGAAATATATGCACATTGTAGGAGACCAATAAATGCAAAATTCCCTTCTCTACTTCCTTGAACACAGAGACTATGTACATCAACAGCTACCAGAGTGCTTTATACATAGGTACTCAAAAGAATAAAAAGAATGAATAAGTGCATGGTTAAAATTTCTATGCAATCAAAAAATTACATAAGTAAATTTCTACTCTAAGGCCTCTCTACTGTTAAAATTACTTATAGGAATATATGTTCCTTAAGTACCAGAAATGTTCTACTTTTCATATAAATGACAGCACTTCTAATGCGTTACTGAGAAGAATGCCTTCCTTTCAGTTCCCCACTCTTCATAATTTAAATAGTGACAGGCTACAGGGTCCAGGCTCCCCTCGGAGTTACAGCAGGCAAGCTCAGGATGGGTTGGGGGTATACTATGTAGCACAGCTGTGCCTTTGAAATTTTATTTATCTTTTAAGATTGATCATAAATGACAATTAGAACATGAAATCTTTCTTATTCCCTTTAACCTGATGCTTTCTCTGAACCCCAAAGCTCTTTGTAGCACATAGTATAGTTATTTGTATGCCCCTACTAACCTCTGGACCCTGTTTTATTTTAACTTTGCATCCCCCAAAGCTCTTAGCATAGAGACTTAAATAAATAGCAAGTACTAAGTATTTAAGATAACCTCTGCAAAACTCTGACTACATCCACCTTTACCAATGAAGGCATGTCAAACAAGTAGAGCAATCCACTGCAACTATAAAGGGAAAAGCCAACAAAATGTAAAAGAAAGAAATTGGTGTGAAAGTGAAAATAAGGGGAAGCCAAATGGAACTATATTCATTTGATTTCTTTTAAAACTATTACAAAGGCTAAATATAAGAAACTTTTGTATTATCTCTATTTTGTATTGGCTATTAAGCTTGTACCTCAATTAGCATAAAAATTCAATTAAGATATGCAAATCAATACCTAGCTGTATTATCAAACCTCACCTTACTGCAAGAATATGCTCCCACACTAGGCAGTATGGTGACATCTGCCTACATTTTTTTAAAAAGCACTAAAATATTTGACTTATTACAATGACTAATATTTCATTAAATTAAACAATGCAATTTATCATTGATACACAATTGGGCTGAAGTACAAAAATAAAACACTGAACAATGTATTTTTTAAATAAAATACTAAGATGTTGGAACATGGCAGATCTCTAATATTCAATATCCATCTTTGGGGTGTACAAGAGTTTTGTCATGGAATCAGTGTTGTTTTACTGGGGAAAGGAGATAAAACATTAAAATCCTAAAAGTTAAGATAACAAATTATCATCCATGGCTCTATGAAATACAAAATTAAATACTTGCCTCAAACACATAATCTGAGAATCAAGCATGATGCAATCACTGTTTGGTAACAAAAGTTGATAACAAAAGTTGATAATCTGCCGTGTGTACTAACTGAATGGAGACAGTCTCCAAGCTTCACTGCAGTGAATCATAAGACAAAGGACTCTAAGTACTGGTCTTCCAGACTCACCTGATGTAACATACATCAAGATATTTTCTGAAGTAAAATTATATGTTGATAATTTAAAATAATCCCCATATTTAGAATAATCAAACAAATTTTCCTATTCTACATGACTGCATTTCACATCTTCTTGTAATCAGTGTACCCTTTTCCATGAAGACAATGAATATTCTGATGATTTTTTTTTGAGTTTTCTTCAACAAAGGTGGACCCTAGTGACTATTTTGAAAATTATAAACTCATGAATCTTCATTTTATGTTTACACACTGAAAAACAAGAAGGAAAACTAGATGTTTATCTTTTAAATCAAATGTATGCTACAATACATTTAACTTGAATGTCTATTTATAAGCCATAAAATACATTGTACAACATGTTAGTTTGCTATGTGTGATCAATTTAACCAGGGCCCAAAAGAAAACTGGCTGGGCAAATTACTAATTTTAGAAGGAAGAGCAGCAGATACCACTATTAGATGAATTCAATCAGAACCCTATTTTAACCATCACAGATAATCCATAAAGTAGGTATTATTTTAACATTTTAAATATTAGACTAGCAAAGTTTAGAGAAGTTAAGTAATTTGCCAATAACTACAAATCTATTGAGTAAAGCCTAGATTCAACCCCATGGCTGCACTCCTTTTGAGCCAGGTACCAAATAAGACTCTACATTCGTAATATAAAGTATCCAATATTCATAAAAACCCTAGGAGGAACAGGATTTTATTTCCATTTTATAAATAAAAAACTGAAGTTCAGAGAGTTTAGGAAACTTGCCAAAAGTCATATAATTTGAAAGGTATCAGACTACAATTCAAATTCATAGTAGAGCTTTGTATTATCCTTTGAAGGCATTCAGCTTGGAAAGGCCAGAGAAATCTAAGATACAAGTTAAATGGGAGGATCAAAGGAGGTTTTTTTAAATTTAAAATGTCTTGAGTATATTTACTCACAGGGAGAAGATGCTGGGAAATGGCTTAGAAGCGCTGACTCAAGGATGAACCCAGAGCAGGAAAATCTCCTGGATTACAAAGGAAATGGGATTTGGGAGTATAGAAGGACTTATTAAAAAATATACTAAAACTCTCCTAGAACAGACATCAGTATAAGATGATGTGAAGCATCTGTCTAGCATCCTTTCTCCTCATCATCTGATATCAAAACCATTCCCTTGTTCAGGAGCTGATCAACTTCACTGTCAGTACTGAGGTGGACTCAAGACCTCGGTCAGGACAGTCAGACTACACTCCCTTCACAGCCTTAGTAATTGATTCAGGGATGGCAGTTTCCAAGGCAAGCCAGTCAGTCTTCCAGGCACTTCTTTTTTTTTTAATGCAGGAGCTATAAGCAAATGATGGTACCTTTCAATGAAGTTTTGAAACTGAAAGTATGTGAAACCAGGCCAGCCAGCAGCCACGTTGTCCACTTTGTGGCCTGCCCATACAATTATGGCGAGAAAATTTAAGTAGAACAGAGATACAGAGACATTGATGACAAAATATGAGCTCTGGAAATTACCTCTGCCCTGAACTTCCCAGTTATACGAGCCATTAAACTTCCCTTTTCTTTTAAGCTACTCTAAGGTTTGTCACCTGTGGCAGAGTCCTGGCTAATACAATGGCACACCACCTCTGACTTATGCACATGTGAAGACACAAAGCAGCCTCTACCTTGTCACCTTGATCTCTGTGGAATACTTACTTTCAGGAAAAGTGAGAAGAAGCTCTGCTTCTCATTTCCCAAGCCCATTGCTTAGGTCTTCTCCTAAACCCATCTTTTTTGAGGGGTGCATTAAAGGATAACTTTTAAATTGTATTTTACTTTTAAATACAACTCACAGAAAAATACTTAAAATTAAATATACATTTCAGTGAAAAAAATGACTGAAGAAAAAACAAAAAGCTTTAAGCATTCATGCAGCCACCAGTCAGGTTAAGAAATAGAATACTGTCAGTACTCCCTGAAGATCCCTTAGGTTCCTTCCAAATCAGGACTCCCAGTTTCTACTCAGAGAAATCACTATATGGAATTTAACAGAATCACTCCATTGGTGGTGTATCTGTTATTCCATCTATGTAGCATCCCAAAAATAAGAGTGGTTTTGTCTGTTATTGACCTTTATATTTATACTAAATGAAATCAGAACAAGTGATACCAAATACACTTCATTTTCTTACTAAACCTTGTTTGTCTGATTCATTCACATAAATCTATATGGTATGAAACATTCATTTTGCTGCTGTATAGTGTTCCTCTGTATGAATATACCACAATTTTTCTATTTTAATGTCTAATTACAATATAATATCAGATATTCTGATGGTGGACATTTGGGTTGCTTAACTATTATAAACATTAATCCTAGGACAATTCTAAAACATGATTTTGCTGTACATATTTATAAATTTTACTACGGTATATATCTAGGAGTGAAACTGCTAGGTATGCATATCTTTATCAGATAAAGCCAAACTCATTTCCAAGGGAGTTGTACCTACTCACATTTTAAAAAATTCAATAGTTTTAACTTCAATCATAATGTAAATTAGTCATGGGGATAAAATACAGTATAGAGAATACAGTCCATAGTTTTGTAACACCTTTCTATGTTGACAGATAGTAACTACACTAGTTGGGGTAAGGATTTAATAATGTATATAACTGTCAAGTCACTATATTATACGCTTAAAACCAACATAATACTGTATATCATCTATAAGTCAATTTTAAAAAATCAAGAAAAAAATTCAATAGCTTTAAACATTCTGGGTTATCCAAAAATAACCCTTTCTGCAGTTAAAAAGATTCCATATATGCCAATATTAATATATATATATATATAGTAATTTGACCTTAAAATGGAACATGATTTTCTGAAAGTTAAAAAAAGATGTTCACCATTTGATCCAGGAATTCCGCTCCTACGAATTTACCAAGGAAAACAGGATAACAGATTCAAAAATACATATGCACCCCTATGTTTACTGTAGCACTATTTACAATAGCTAAGATATGGAAGCAACCTAACTGCCCATCAGTAGATAAATGGATAAAGAAGATGTGGTACATATACACAATGGAACATTATTCAGCCATAAGAAAAAAACAAATCCTACCATTTGCAACAACATGGATGGAGCAAGAGGGTATTATGCTCAGTAAAGTAAGCCAGGCAGAGAAATAAAAGTACCAAATGATTTCACTCATATGTGGAGTATAACAACAAAGCAAAAACTGAAGGAACAAAACAGCAGCAGAAACACAGAACCCAAGATGGACTAACAGTTACCAAAGGGAAAGGGACTGGGGAGGATGGGTGTGAAGGGAGGGGTAAGGGGATTAAGTGGCATTATGATTAGCACATATAATATAGGGTAGTGCATGGGGAAGGAAGTATAGGATAGAGAAGACAAATAGTGACTCTGTAGCATCTTACTATGCTGATGGACAGTGACTGTAATGAGGTATGTGATGGGGACATGATAATAGGGGAAATGTAGTAACCACAAAGTTGCTCATGTGAAACCTGAGCATAAGATAGTATATCAGTGATATCTTAATAAAATAAAGGGGGGGGTGGGAGAACCAAGATTGCAGCGTGAGTAGAGCAGCAGAAATCTCCTCCCAAAACCATATATATTTTTGAAAATACAACAAATACAACTATCCCTAAAAGAGAGACCAGAAGACAGAGGGCAACACCCAGACTACATCCACACCTGCAAGAACCCAGCACATCATGAAGGGGGTAAGATACAAGCCGTGGCCTGGTGGGACCCGAGCGCTCCTCACCCCAGCTCCCAGCACGAGGAGAGGAGTTGGAGAGGGGAGGGAGAAGGAGCCCAGGACTGCTAAACATCCAGCCCTAGCCATTCGCACTGAGACACACAGTGTGTGAGGTGCTGGATACTAGGGAAACAAGACAGTAAGACCTGTGAGCAGGTCCCCGCAGCCGGCACACCTGGGACAAAGAAAAGTGAGTGCTTTTTGAAAGTCTTAAAGGGACAGGGACCACACAGCTGGACAGAAGCGTCCTGGGACACTTAGCCTAGCAGCTGGGAATCCCAGAGAACTCCGGGCGCCCAAAACCCCTGGGTGGCAGCACAGCTTGGAGGCCCCTCACGGCAATAAACAGCCTCCCACCGGTTCCCCCTCCAACGCAACTCCGCCATATTGGAGAAGCAGCCTGAGGCTGGCCACACCCACAGCAACCCTGGAGCTCCACAGCGGCCGGGCAAGAATTAAAAACCCCGCCTGTACGCACCTACCCAGCACAAGCCACTAGGGGTTGCTGTTCTCCCAGGAGAAGAAGGCCACAAACCAGCAAGAAGAGAGTTTCTCTTAGCCAACACACATGCCAGCTCCCCACAAATACCTCTATCACCATGAAAAGACAGAAGAATTTGATACAGACCAAGATCACAGAGGCAGACCCTGAGAAGGAGATAGACCTAACCAATCTCCCTGAAAAAGAATTCAAAATAAAGCTCATAACCATGCTGATGGAGCTGCAGAGAAATATGCAAGAGCTAAGGGATGATGTCTGGAAGGACATTACAGAAATGAAACAATCTCTGGAAGGATTTATAAGCAGAATGGATAAGATGCAAGAGGCCATTGATGGAATAGAAACCAGAGAACAGGAACGCATAGAAGCTGACGCAGAGAGAGATAAAAGGATCTCCAGGAATGAAATAATATTAAGAGAACTGTGTGACCAATCCAAAAGGAACAATATCCATATTAGAGGGGTACCAGAAGAAGAAGAGAGAGAAAAAGGGATAGAAAGTGTATTTGAAGAAGTAATTGCTGAAGTGCACAGAACTCCCAACAGAAGGGACCCAAGGAGGACAACACCAAGACACATAATAATTAAAATGACAAAGATCAAGGACAAGGACAGAGTTTTAAAGGCAGCTAGAGAGAGGAAAAAGGTCACCTACAAAGGAAAACCCATCAGGCAATCAGACTTCTCAACAGAAGCCTTACAGGCCAGAAGAGAATGGCATGATATATTTAATGCAATGAAACAGAAAGGCCTTGAACCAAGAATACTGTATCCAGCACGATTATCATTTAGATATGAAGGAGGGATTAAACAATTCCCAGACAAGCAAAAGTTGACGGAATTGGCCTCCCACAAACCACCTCTACAGGGTATTTTAGAGGGACTGCTCTAGATGGGAGCACTCCTAAGACTAAATAGATGTCACCAGAGAAATTAAAATCACAGCACAGAAAGCAGACCAACCAAATACTAACTAAAGGCAAAAAAATAAAATCAACTACCCACAAAAGCAGTTAAAGGAAACACAAAAGAGCACAGAATAAAACAACCAACATATAAAGAATGGAGGAGGAGGAATAAGAAGGGAGAAAAATAAAGAATCACCAGACAGTGTTTAAAATAGCTCAATAAGTGAGTTAAGCTAGACAGTAAGATACTAAAGAAGATAACCCTGAACCTTTGGTAACCATGAATCTAAAGCCTGCAATGGCAGTAAGTACATATCTTTCAATAATCACCCTAAATGTAAATGGACTGAATGCACCAATCAAAAGACACAGAGTAATAGAATGGATAAAAAAAGCAAGATCCATCTCTATGCTGCTTACAGGAGACTCACCTCAAACCCAAAGACATGCACAGACTAAAAGCCAAGGGATGGACAAAGATATTTCATGCAAACAACAGGGAGAAAAAAGCAGGTGCTGCAGTAGTATCAGACAAAATAGACCTCAAAACAAAGAAAGTAACAAAAGATAAAGAACATTACATAATGATAAAGGGCTCAGTCCAACAAGAGGATATAACCATTATAAATATATATGCCCCCAACACAGGAGCACCAGCATATGTGAAACAAATACTAACAGAACTAAAGGAGGAAAGAGAATGCAATGCATTCATTTTAGGAGACTTCCAACACACCACTCACTCCAAAGGATAGATCCACTGGACAGAAAATAGGTAAGGACACAGAGCCACTGAACAACACACTAGAACAGATGGACCTAATAGACATCTACAGAAATCTACATCCAAAAGCCACTATTTACAATAGCCAAGAAATGGAAGCAATGTAAGTGTTCATCAGTAGATGAATGGATAAAGAAGATGTGGTACATATACACAATGGAATATTATTCAGCCATAAGAAGAAAACAAATCCTACCATTTGCAACAACATGGATGGAGCTAGAGGGTATAAATAAGCCAGTCGGAGAAAGACAAACACCAAATGATTTCACTCATATGTGGAGTATAGGAACAAAGAAAGACTGAAGGAACAAAACAGCAGCAGAATCACAGAACCTAAGAATGGACTAACAGTTACCAAAGGGAAAGTGACTGAGGAGAATGGGAGGGAAGGGAGGGATAAGGGCGGGGAAGAAGAAAGGGGGTATTATGATTAGCATGTATAATGGGGGGGCATGGGGAGGGCTGTGCAACACAGAGAAGACACGTAGTGATTCTACAGCATCTTACTATGCTGATGGACAGTACTGTAATGGGGTTTGTGGGGGGGACTTGGTGAAGGAGGGACCCTAGTAAACATAATGTTCTTCATGTAATTGTAGATTAATGACAACAAAATAAAAAAATAAAAATAATAAAAATTTAAAAAGGGGGGGTCCTCTGAGTTAGTGTAAAAAAAAAGGGTGTGGGAGAAAATGAAATATGTTCAATAAAAAAATTTTAAACTTTTGAACATGTTAGAAAAATAAATTGGATTAAAAAATCATGTAAAATATTTTATATGATTTTTAGAATAAAAGAAATATATAAAAGGACATTATTTACTACACTTCCAATTAAGTAAAGACTGATATTATAATGATATTATTATTGTGTATTCAACTTCAAAGGCAGTGAACACTATAATGGTTGCAAGAAATCGGTGCTATAACATTGTTCTCCAATTGTAAATGATAAATACCTTTTAATTTCATCAATAGATAAAACAGCATCTACTGTAATGAGTACTTAATTCTACTGCTTAAAATACTGTAAGTTACAAAGCTACTATCAAAACACCTGGAAATTTCCAAGTACCAGGAGAAGCTAATTGTTCCTTAAAACTATTTAGACATGGGCAAACTTAAAATTCTAAACTTTTGTTTTTGAACACACTTTCATTTTTGGTCTTTCTTTCCTCTTATGCAGTGACTATGAAATATAAATGACCGTGAATGAGGATAAGACAGTGTCCCAAAAAGCAGCAGGTTCTGATGATGATTAATGTAGAGCTGCCAAAGGATGTCTGGCAGCAAAAAAGAAGAAATAGCTTATATAACTGATAAAAAAATTAGTCAGTGGGACCCTAATAACGTATCTCCCTGGAACCTGAGATAGTGTATTTGATGAATTTTAGGCTAGACTATATTCTTCTACCTGCTTAAACCATGGAGGCAAAAATATGGAAGAGCAAAAATTACAGCTAACTTCTTCTATTAAAACTTGTTAATGGGCAGGTTGGTCAGTTAATGGAATATGTTAACAGAATTATCATACATCCTGTCAATTAAAATTATAATGTTTTTCATTAACACTATGTTGAATATCAGTTAACCTCTCCTTCAGGATTCTGAAGGTCTTTCTATATTTCCAGTTACTTGATAAGCCATGGGAACAACTGCATAATTCTATTACTGTAGAAAGTGTGAAACTGGCCTGAATTTCTATTCATCTTGTGACATAGTTTAAAAGCAGTTTTGTTGCCATGTGACCCTTGTATTATACAGGAGAGTATATAAGGCAGAACAAAATTCTCAGTATTTGAACTTTCTAATTATTTTAGAAATAAAGTTATTTTACTGTCTTTCTTTCCAGGGAGAGGTGTTTTCAAATAAAGATGAACTTAAAATCAACTAAATCACTGTTAACTCTCTGAACAGATTTTTCAGAGACATATTCTTCTCAATGAAGTTTAATCAATGTACTGTAATGTGTTTTAACAGTGCTCTGGTCTAAAACTGATGCTAAACTGATACATTCAAAGATTACCTTACGGGAAACAAAGCTTCACCATCCATGGCTTGAACATCAGCTTCTCAACAGAGTGCTTACAAAGGTTCTTTTTAGAAGAAAAACGCCTCTGAACCTTGAACACATCCACATCATTCCTTACAGCCTCCAGCCCCTTGTGATAGGGACTTGGCTATTCTAGATACTAGGCGGGTTTAGTGGTAGAAGGGCCCTAAAATTTGTGGCCATAAAGTGCTTTATTACCACAAGGAATCACAAGAAGATAGGCTATGGAGATACCAAAGAAAGAAGCATAGTGTGCAAAAGATCAAGAATAAACAGATGATAATGTAACAGAGGAAGAAAGCAAACTCAAATAGAGTAAATTAATTACAATAGAACCACTGTGTATCATTATTTTCATTAGAATCAAGTTATCAGAATTAGGACCGTGAATCTACTGTAATTGCATTCCAGAATGTAAACCTAAAAGAAATATCTTTTAAACTTCCTGGACCCCTCTGCTACATTTGACAGTAAGCATTTCTTCCTTCCTATAGAAAATCAGAAATTCTTCAAAAATTCCTCTTCCTCCTCAGCCTTTCAAAAACCTGGTGTTTCTAGGCTCTATCCTGTTCTTTGATATCCATTCTGAGATTATCTGAATCACTCTCATGATTTCAGCTGTGATTTCTCCCCAGCATCAGTCTCTAGAATCCAACGGGCTGCTGGACAGCTTCACTCAGATGTCACCAAAATAGCCCTAAGTCAAAGATTTGAAAACAAAATTCATCATCAACTCCTACTCTTTTTTTCTACATTCATTCTCAATTAATGTATTTTCTATCTCAGCTCAAAATACCACAATCCCTACAGTCACCAAAGCTAGAAATTAGACATGTTACCTTTGACCCTGACTTTGTCAATCAATCGATAAAACTTACCAGTTTTGCCTCCTGCATGTTTCTCAATTCCATTTCTCTTTCTCTGGGCCCCAACACCTCTTATTTAGATTGATACTTCCTAACTGGTCTCTCTGCTGAGCACATTCTCTTCAATTCCACCGTTTACACAGGTATAATAAGAATTTACCTGAAATGAACATCTGACTTCCATTCCCTTGCTTCAAACTGATCAACAGCCTCTCATTAGCTTCAGAATAAAGCCCACATTTCTTGACATGATTACAAGGTCTCTGCAATTTGGTCCCACCTGACCATTTCTACCTCATGCCTCTCCCTGCATGTAATTCTTACAGTAACAGTACAGAGACTATAATTTCATATTGTTCCCTTTATATGCTATGGCCTCTCATGTTTCCACATACTTACTCATGTTGTTTCTTATGCCTAGCAGTCTCTACTTCATCCCTTTCCTCTCCTGCCTCCCCCGTCCTCAATTATTTATGTCTTGGCAAAGCTATCATCTCTTCCAGAAAGATTTCCCTGAAAGCTCTGGCAGAGATGGGTGGTAATTCTCTTCTCTATCCTCTTACTCTGTGTCTTGGTCTCACTTACCATGTTCTTTTTTAATGAACATCAGAAAATTCAATGAAGACATGAAGAAATAATAAAAAATAATAGGCATGTGCCTATATTACCTGCATCTCATTGACCATGAGGCCTTTGAGAACACAAATGATGAATTATTCATAATTGTAATCCCACTTCCAGACCCAGTTAAATGTTCTGTTAAATGAAAGTAACTGATGCTCAATAAACGTTCTGCTAAACAAAAGTAACTGAGAAGAAAGAATATACAAAAATAAATCAAAGAAAAGATAAGAGACTTCCTTGCCACATTCCCTAATAATGGTCCTGGTCCTGCTCATATTTGGGCAGTTACACTGACTTCTTTAATGCTAGAAGCATCTAGTTTAAAAGACCTCCAAATAAGCAAGTTACTCCCTTCTAGCCAATGATAGTAACTCTATCAAGAAACTGTCCTCTTCTTGACATCGGACCTCTTATTTTATCACCAAAGGTATATTTTTAAAAAGATATGCCATGTGTAATCTCCGTCAGATTAATGGAAAATAGGAAGAAAGAATAAAACCAAGTAGAATAAAATAAACTTGGCAGCACCATGCCATTTTTATTACATGGAAAATTACTTACATGCAGCAGCAATACAGCAGCAAGAAAAGACTGTCCTTGACAGTACCCAATGTCCTCATCGTAGACAGAGTAGGCCTGGAGAAAAGAGGAAGACAACGAAATATCATAAACATTCACAGATTTTAACAGAAGTGCTAGCTCACATTAGGCTGCTGCTTGTTCCTGTCACTGGACTGTCCACCAGTTTCACCTCCTTCAACTTGGATGTGTGAGTCATTAGCACAGTGGGACCCCCCCAAAGAGGCTGCACATTTCCTAAAGCAATTCTAGATGCCTCATTATCCCAGATTCATCGTTAGAATTTGGAATAAAGTACTTCTCAAAGCACATAAATTAATTTTAAAAGGTCCATTATGGTTTGTGGTCAGGTGAATAGACCATGCGACAGGAGCAAAGAGCAGAAGAGGGTGGGAAGGTTCTAGAGTTGGCTTGGGAGTTCTAATGCACTATAGAGATATGTTAAAGCTGCTGAAAGTGTCAAGCAGATCCCCTGATCAAAAAAGTCACTATCTATAACCTCCAGACTTTATCAAGACCTTCTGCACTACTCTCCCACCTTCTAGAAAGCTGCAGAGTAAAAATGTCTCCTCCCATCTATACCACTGGGGCAAATCAGAAACACTGAGCATTGCTCCAAACTTTCACAGCATGGCTGAGAGTGAGCTTCATGCCACATATGCACCCACTATGACAGGTGTTCTAGCTAATCACCATCTTTAACATCATTCTAACTAGCCAGTACACAGTCAAAGAGGCTCATTTGCAGGATATATATATTGCTCCCTGGCAAGCAGCTATTATGCCATTTAACTTAATATTCACCTTAGTTTTTCAGAGGAAAGGAAATAAAATTGTACACTTAGTAGTATGTATTAACTAGTACTTCAAACTTCTGAGATTATCATTTTTTAAAAAGATAATCTGTACAAGTTTTTAAGAACTTGAATAAGTTACAGCAGGTAGAGTGTGCTAATCAAAGAGTAAATAATAGGAATTAGTAGCTTTTTCTGTAAAAGTTCAAATAGTAAATATTTGAGGCCTTGAGGGACACTTACACATCTGCTGTACATTATTTGGTTTTTAAACAACCCCTTAACACACAAAAAAAACTTTCATATTTCAAGGATGGTACAAAAGCAGGCAACATGGGTCATAGTTTACTGAACCCTGATTTAGAACAAAAAATAATAATTCAGGGACTTCCACATTTAGTTTTAAAAGACAAACATCCCAATCATGGCGTTTGAATCCTGGAAATATATCCCATCTCATGTATCCTTCCCATGTGGTGATTCATTTTAGTGGGGGAATTTCCATTTAATGTGCTTTAACACAATGAATTATGATTTTGAATAGTCTCTGTCCAGGGCAATGATCATCAAAGATAACTAGGGAGGGGTTTTTAGAGGGAGGTTAAGTATGGTATTTCCCATATGCCAAAGTAGTCAGAGTACAGGGTCCAGAACCCTTTTTTTTTTTACTTAAAAAAAACAAACTGTATTGAAATACAGCTTGTAGTCAGTGAAATGCATATATTTAACTACATAATTCCTTGAGTTGGGTCATTTCTATAACTCCATCATTATAGATTATGTCCATCATTTCAGAATTTCCCTCATGCCTCACTGCAGTCAAACCACCTCCACCCCAGGCAACCACTGATCTGATTTTTATCACAATGTATTATTAACTTTGCATTTTTTAAAGAATTTCATATCAATTGACTCATTTAATAATATATACTCTTCTGTGGCCTCTTTTACTCAGCATAATGTTTCTGAGATTCTTCCATGTTGCATGCATGAGTTCATTCTTTTTCACTGCTGGTTAGAATTCCACTGTTTGATCAAACCACAGTTGTTTATCCAATCCACTCACCCACTGATGAATATTAGAGTTTTTCCCAGTTTTTGGCTTATATGAATATAGCTGTTATAGCTGCTATGTATATACAAGGGTTTTTGTAGATACTGGTTTTCATTTTCCTTGGGTAAATACCTAGGAGTGGAGGTTCAAGGTTCAAATGATAAGTATATGTTTAAATTTATAAGAAATTGCCAAACTATTTTCCAAAGTGGTTGCATAATTATTACAGCCACACAAGCCAAGTGTAAGAATATGCACTGCTTCACATCCTTGTGAGTCCTTGATTTGCCAGTCTCTTCCCTTTCATTCCTTTGGTTTTGACTCGCATTTCCCTGACGACTATGCTATAGGACACAGTAACGTGCTTTTCAGCAACTGATACGTAGTTTTTGTGACTCTTCAAGTTCTTGCCCACTTGTTTAATAGGCTGCTCATCACATCCTTGTTGATTCATGGGAGTTCTTTATACATTTGGTTTACAGTCCATTGTCAGACATACATATTGCCAGTATTTTCTGCCAGTCTGTGGCCTGCCTTTTCATTTACTTAATAGTGTCTTCTGCAGTACTACTGTTCTCTTTTAACCTCTTCCTGCTAATGATGATATTATCACAATCTCTTCTGAGAGAAAAATTAGATCACGGAATCATTACCTAATGAATCTGAAAAGAGTTTTTTTCATTATCATCAGTTTCCAGAGCTCTAATTTAAAAAATTGAAAGATAAATTAGCATCCTTTTACTAATTTTATTTTCTTTGATGTATACAGTTATCTTTTGATTGCTTAATTTGCAATTTCATCCAGAGCCCATGGGTGTGTGTGTGTGTGTATGTGTGTGTGTGTGAGAGTGTGTATTACGGATTAAAAGGTGGACTGCAGACAGAGAGAATAAAGAAGGAAGAAAAAGGGAAGAAAGAAGAGAAAAGTTCTCATACTCTCCCTTGTGGGAACATTCCTGAGGTTGCCCTGTTACTTCCTTTTCCATGAACAAAGGTTTGTTGCGAGATCATGTTACATGAGTGATAGTTATTTTCAAGGGTCTCCTTTCCCCATGACAGATGTCCAAGGTGAGGATTCCTTAAAATTGTGGCTCTCAAAAAGTCAATCATGCTTCATCAACCCTGACATCACTGACTAATGTTTGATCTGTCTTTATATAAATATAATTAAAATGAATTGAGAATTGTGCTATTTATATGCTCATTTGTGTTACAAAAGAAGTCCATTAGAAAATGAAGGTCCATGATACATCAGACAGAGAAGGTATGAATTCAGTGACCCCCACAGGCCATTTTCTGTAGAGAGAGCCGAGGATCAAAGTGCAAAGTAGTAATAAATTGATCTTACTTTGTACTTGTTTTATGCTTTGGGGTTAGGTTAGCAGCAAAAATGGCTTTTCAGAAGCTACTTATTAAATTGATTATATAATACACAGTGTGAAAAACACAATGTTCTAGCACATTCTTTCCCTTAGAGTTCTTCGAAGTACTGTTTGGCTTAAGTCTAAGCCTTCTCTGAGTTGAACTGAATCCTTCCCTTCTATTCAAAACATGCCTCTCTTTGCACCACATGTTTCCTTACTCTTAAGCTTAATTGCGTCTCTGGCCAGATGCCTTCTCGGTCTGACTTTAAAAAAACATATGGGTACTACTACTGTAATGGAGGAATCACTACTATGGGTCAACCTTTCCTTGGGTAACAAATTTTAGCTATAGCTGGATAACTATATAAAACAAATACCTGAAGCACTTAAGAGCTAAACAAAAGCAAGCAGAAACTAGAATGTTGGTGGGTAAAATGTCCATTCTTTATGCTTTTGTTGGAGGTCAGGTACAAGGGGTACCACACCAGATGGCTAAAACTTGGCTATAAAAGTTTAGTTTCATTGGCTTGAAAAAACAGACTAGTTAGGGTGATAATAATAGCTATAAAGTGAAAGTAGAAATTCTAGAAAAAAAGAAAGTTACAGAAGAGAAGCCCCTACAATGTAAAATTACAATATTTAAGACAGTGTAAAACTGATTTAAGGATAGACAAATAACCAGTAAACAACATAAAAAGTCCAGAATTACAGCCATACTTAGAAAATCAGTTGATTTCAACAGTTACAAAGATAATGCAACGAGAAAGGAAAATTGTTTATATACGTATACAAATAAATATATGAAAACTGTTTCAACAAATGCACTTGAATATTGGATATCAATGTGGGGGTAAAAACAAAACTTTAACCCTACCTCACTTCATATACAAAAATTAAATCCTGTTATATAATAGTTCTAAACATAAAACTAACAGTATGAAGCTACTCAATGAATCATAAAATACCTTTGCAAAAGTTTCTAAGCTAGCGCACAGAAGCCCTAACTATAAAAGAGTAAATGATACAGTAGATGTCATCAAATTTAAAAACCTCCACTGAGGAGAAATGGGAATCCTCCTACACTCTTGGTGGGAATGTAAATTACTACAACCACTGTGGAAAGCAGTACGGAGGTTTCTCAAAAAGCTAAAAACAGAAATACCATTTGATCTAGTAATTCCAATTGTAGGAATTAATTGAAGAAAACAAAATTCCTGATTTGAAAAGACATATGCACCCCTATGTTTACCGCTGCACTATTTGCAATAGCCAAGATAGGGAAGTAACCTAAGTGTCCAACAGTAGATGAATGAATAAAAAAGATGTAATACATATACACAATGGAATATTATTTAGTCATAAAAAGAAAAGAAATCCTACCATTTGCAACAACATGGATGGATCTAGAGGGTATTAAGTTCAGTGAAATAAGCCAGGTGGAGAAAAACAAATACAATATGATTTCACTTATATGTAGAGTATAAAAACAAAGCAAAACAGAAGGAACAAAAACAGCTATAGACTTATAGACACTGAGAAGTAACTAGTGGTTACCAAAGGGGAGGGGTTGGGGCAGGTGGGAGGTGATGAAGGGGATATAGGGGCACAATAATTCACAATCACAATATAAGTTGGTCATGGAGATGGTAGGACAGGATGGAGAATACAGTCAATGATTCTGTAACATCTTTCTATGTTGAAGATCATAACTGCACTAGAGGGGGTGAGGATTTGATAATGTGGGTAACTACTACTAAACCACTGTGTTGTACTTCTTTGAAACCAACATATCATTGTATATCAAGGACACTTCAATTTAAAAAAAAACCTCTACTGAGGAAAAGCCACCATAAGAAAATAAATAGGTAAACTACAGCCTAGGGAAATAGTTGCAAACAAACCAGAAAAAAGTCTGAGAAAGCATGACCTGTGTATTATGTGCCCAACACGTTGCTAAGTGCTTTTCCATGTTCTCAATTAATCCTCACAAAGCCCATGAGATAAGTAAGACTTAGAGTAATTAACGTGGGAAAGGTCACAGAGCTAAGAGCCAGAATTTGAACACAAATCTGTTTGAACACAGAGCCTGCTCCCTTATCTTCATTATATCACTGCTACAAACTGCATTCCCTGAAAATTCATGCCCAGGATGATGCTATCTGGAGGTGGGGCCCTTGGGAGGTAAGTAGGTCATGAGAGTAGAGCTCTCATGAATGTGATCAGTGTCCTTATAAAACAAACCCCAGAGAGTGCCCTCAACTCTAGTGCCAGGTGAGGACAGGGAGGGAGGACGCCCATCTATGAGACGAGACAAGAGCCCATGCCAGATGCCAAGATGCTAGCACCCTAATCGTGAGCTGCTGAGCTGCAAGGACGGTGAGAAGCAAATTGCTGTTTAAGCTACCCAGCGAATGGTATGGCAGTCCAGGCAGATGAAGACATCACTGAGACTCAACCTGTGCAGAATTATTCTTCTTAGACATTTATGTGTTTCGGTCCATGGAAGATGGGAGGGCCTATGCTCTGATTTGCTTTCAGGTTCCACAGGGATGAAGGATAAAAGTTCATATCCTCAAGAAAAATGACAATCTAATTAAGGGGCAGCTTAATCTTTTCTAATCTATGGCTTCTGAGTTTAGGGAAGGTGGACTTTTAATTTCTTTATGTAAGATATTTATTAACATGCTGACTATAGGCTAAAACTTAGACATGAAAACAGAGAAAGCTGGTGAGGCTTAATCTTTTTGGTACTAGTGGTTACATATAATGTAAATTCTCCTTAATCAAATAAATATGGAAACACACTTGACTTTTTTGCCTTGTGAATAATTGTTATCCATTGATAGGAATGCTAACTTTGAAAATAATTTTCCAAAAGTGAGGCTTTCTTTCCCAACCCAAAACATACAATAATCACTATACCTCTTGAATTACCTTAAAACCATTATGGAAAGTTTTTAGTCTTACAGCTAGATTATGTCTAAAGATCTATCTACAAGCCTCTTTCCCCATAAATACTCCTACACAAACCTTTACTACATTGGTACAGGAAATACAGAATGGCATTTCTCTTTTTTCCCAGGAATGGGCAACATACAGTATTATTTTATCAGAAAGGTACACTTACAGGTAAAGATGGAAGGAAGCTCAGATTCACAGGATGCATGAAAAGGAAACCAGAAGATGATCTCTAACAACACAGAGACGGTGCTATGTGGGCGTACAAGAAAGGGTCAAACTTCGCAAACTGATCCCCATTTGGCTTCTTGGCACTGCTAAAGTAACTGATGTATCTACTGATGTGCTGGCTATTGACAGAGAGAGTTCAGTTAGTCAGTTTTAAATGTGACACATTTCTCCAAACTCTGAGTATTGAGTTCATGACTTTTTCATTCAAGATCTAAGAGTAACACTGAAAGCAGGAAATACTAACTCAGATCTCCTCACTTTAACAGGAGCTTGATAATTATGTAAAGCAATTTGCCATTTATTAGCTAGACAAATGTTTCATCTATCACCTACTGTGAGCTTCTGCCAACTTGAGGTCAAAACATCAAACAAATTTGGATTATTATTCTCAGCACCAGTAGCCCTTAAATCAGGATGCCAGGGAAATAGCCAACTGCAAAATATGTGGAATAGATTTATTCACAAACTACAAAGAGATCTGTTTACACATAATCTAAGAGACAAGAAGAGATACCAAGCAAAGACTATTTTTAAGTAATGTCACAATAAGCTAAATAAAAGGAGCACAGAGTGATAAGAGTTGTAAGACACTAGTCATCTAAAAAAAATTAGGGTAACATTTAAAGCAGAGATTATTTAATACAGCATTTAAGAATACAAGTGGCTTTTCAAAGAATCCTTTAGCATTAACCTAACTACTAAACAGCAACTAACATTTATATATTAATAATTGCTACCCACTGCTCTAGGTATTTATTTATATTAATTTATTTAAATTCTTACAATAACCCTCTGAGGTAAATACTATTAACACCCCCCCCTTTTATAAAAGAAAATAAGTCCTATTAATATCCTCCTTTTATCCAAGGCACAGAGAAGGTATATGGTTGTTCAAGGTCACCCAGTTAGGAAGCAGCAGGCCAGAACTCAAACTCAGGCAGCTAAGCTCAAGGTCTTTGCTACTGTCACTGTACTGTCACTGGATCTTAATGATTGCTGACATATACGGCAGAGTTCAGGTAAGTAACCATAAAACCTTATGATAAAAAAAATGTTTTTCTTTTTGCTATAAATATTCATGACTAATCAGAGAGGTGGCTTTAGTTAAAAAACATAGAAGAATGACAATCATAAAATTTAGGAGAGTGGCTGACTGGTAGGGAAGATGAATCTGAGAGGAGCACCTGGGAGTGTTCAAAGATACCGGTAATATCATATTTCCTAAATTGTAGAATGAATGTTACTTGTATTATCAATATTTAAAAATTATAAATACAAACTAAGTGTCCTCATTTGAATATATGGTATATTTCATAATTAAAATTTTAAAAGTTGCTTATTAGTAATCTATTCAGTGGTTTATGTTAATATTTCAATTTGGGTGACATCTTTAGAATATAAACACATGAAAGACACAAATCAAAATGATCAAAATAGTGAAATAGAGAGCCAATGAGAACTACTCTTTTTGGAGAAAACTATATGTACTTGCTATAGTTCTGTTTTATAAAGTTGCTGCAAACATGGAATTAGTGGATACTGAATCACTGCTCATAGGGAGTAAAAGAGGATTATGCTTCTGCAAGTTCTTAGTCATGACATTTTTGGCAACCAATCGACACATAATCTTGTTTTATTTCTATTTAAGGACACCTTATTTAATATTTATTGTTGATTCATTTTTAATATTGAAATCATGGTCAACAGCACTATAAGTCATGCCTGAACAAAGTTTATCTAACAAATATTTTCTCCATAAGGCACATTGCAGCTTTCTTGGGCTTGGCATAACTAGACAGTACTTCAGCACTACACTTGGGGCCATGTCAAACAGCAAAATCGCCAACACCAAGGTTATCAAAAACACAAAAACACTGCATGAAATATACTGCAAAAGGACAATATTGTTTACAATATGAGAGTTGAAACAAGAATCTGAACTTGGAATGTATGCATTGGGCAACTCAGATTTTCCACGCAGTGCACAGGCACATATTGAATGACCACAAAAGCACCAAGGGTATTGATTTTGGGGTTACACACAAATTTAGCAAGTAGGAGAATTTGCAAATATAGACTCTATGAATTCTGTGTGTAGTGGGGAGGGGTGGGGGCATTTATCCTCTGGGATAAATATTTATATCTATTTATCTATATCTGTATACCTTTTGGGATATATATATATATATATATATATATATATCTGGCTTTATTAAGAACACTTTTTGTAAGTTAATTCAAAAATAAATTATTTCAGCTTAATTTTGGGTATGCATGTGAGATCCTACATAGGATTAAGCTGAAATAATTTATTTTTGAATTAGCTTACAAAAAGTATTCTTAATAAAGCCAGATTTTTATTGATTAGAATGAAGAAATATTAATTTTAAGAAGGGCCACAATTATTAGAAAAGCCAAGTGAAAAATTAATATAGATGTATTCCCATGCTATAATTTAAGTTTTAAACTTTGGTTATAAATATAAAAAATATAAAATAAAAATATATAAATCAATGTTTTTATTAAACATTTTCAGTACCTATTCTTCATCATATTCCTTTCCTCCATGCCTTTAGAATCATAATCAATGATATGTTTTCCTATTACTTTAGTATTTGGTACAAGGAGTCCACAGTAATTAACAGCTCATTTACCAGTATTTTCTCTGAAACTCAGAATGTGTTTTCCCATAAATGCAATACTGTTATGAGATTACGAACCTAGATCACAAAATTAGCCCCTAACTATAGTGCCCAGGACAGTAAGATGTTAATAATAAAGTACTCTAAAGTTGTTTGTTTAAAAATTTCCTTAAAAGTTTTCTAATAGTAGATCTTAATGCCAAACACTTCAAATTCCAACTCTGCCACTTAACCAGAATTATTTAACTTTCCTAAGTTTCAACTGCTTTGAGGAAACAAATATTTACTGAGCATCTACTATGTGTAAGAAAGTAGTGAACAAAATGGACCAAAAAACTTTGCTCTCATAAAGCTTAGTTTCTAGTGGAAAAGGACAACATGCATGTATGCATAAATACATATGCATGTTTGAATGTAGTAAGTGTCATATAAAAAGTAAAGCAGGAAAAGGGGCTGAGGAATGCAGGGTTAAGAGGAGATGGCAATAAGGAGGGTGGTTAGGGCAGGCCATACTGAGAAAGTAACACTTGAGCAAGGAGTCAAGAGAGACGAAAGAGCAAACCAATACAGACCTCTGGGAGAAGAGTGTTCCAAGCAGAGGGAACAGCCAGTGCAAGGGCTCTCAAGTGTAAGCAAGCCTGGATCAGAATGCATGATGAAGAGAATATGACACATGAAGTGTACAGCCGTGTACACTGTAAGGGCTTTGACTTTAACAGTGGGATGAAATAGAAAGCCACAGAAAGCAAGAAGACCAGGCAGAGAATTGTAATTTAGATCAGGGTGGCTGCAGCAGAGGTGGTGAGAAATAGATTCTGGATACATTTTGGAAATAGAGCTAATAAGATTTCCTAATGGATTATATGTGTAGTGTTACATGCCTTTGCATGGCTGCAAATGAGTGTGCCACAGGACTGGAACATTTCCTCACATGGAGCTGAGGAGCCCTCATAGCCTGTGATGGGCTTATCACCTTATTTGGGAAATCTCTGTTCAGGGCTTCATGTGAACTTCTTTGTTCTGCTTAAGAGTGTGTGTGATATGGCACTTGGCCAAGCCCACGGTTATCTATGTTCTCACAAGGAGGGAATGGGGTCCTTTATTTGCTTAACAAGAAGAGTGTATGCAGATCTTCTCCCTGTGGCAGCAGTGGTGGGAGAATGTCACTCACTGTAGAAGCTGATCTTGCTTTGTCTCTTTTCTGTGAAAGGAAAGTATTGTTCCAACCAATGCCAGTGTGAATCATGTCTTCCTTAGTAACCTCAACCCTGCAAACCATGCAGTGTGTTGCCATCCTGAGACTGCTGCTCCTGGTGGTAGGTAACAGTTGTCACTTTCTCAACATGTAGGGTAAGAGAAAGAAAGAAGAGTCAAGGATAATGCAAGGTTTCTAGTCTGAGCAGCTGAAAGAATAGTTATTATTAACTGAGATGGAAAAGACTGTGGTGATACTTTGTGATTGGACATACATTTGTTTTCTGACCAGACCATTATCAGGGCAGTAATATAGGTGAAATCCTAACTGAAATGAGTTTAGGAAAGAGTTGGTGGAGAGGCACTGGTTACAGCAGGTACAGCCAAATCCTTTTGAGGACTTCTTCTGATAAAGGGGAGCAGATAGCTTAATCTGAAACACAAAGATAATAATAGAAACCACCATATAAATTTATTTGAGGATTAAACATAGTGCTTAGTGCATACTAAAGAGCTGAATAAACTGCAACAATGACAGGTCAAGGAGAATTCTTATGACCTTCTTCTAAATTTCCCATTTGAACCATCATTAGGATGAATATAGAGCTGTAGGGATGGGGTCTAACACATCACTAAAATTCTTATGTATTCTTAGTTTCATTGACTTTTTTTTTTTTCACTGACTTCTTGAGAATGATCAGTTTTCTATACAGGCCACCCTCCACAAATTTGTTTAGAGAGACATAAGTTGCCCCATTTTTTCTCCTCTTTAAAACCAGGTATCCCAGTGTTAAGTCTAAGTCATCTTTACAAACTCTCTTTAAAACTCATGAGGGATAAAAAGGATGGAAAAAAAAAATCTCATCACTAAAATGACGTAAGGATTCCCCTTCTCTTCCTGAAACCATTTGGCAAAGCAAAACAGATGTGACATGGCGTGGTGGCCTGGCATGGGTTATCAGACCCTAACCAGGTGACAGGACATCCATGTGGGTAAGTGGGTGGCCAAGAATGGGTAATCAGTGCCTGACAGGATGAGGAGTACATGCAGGGATGACACTCTGGCATAGGGTTTTAGAACTTGACCATGGTTAGGAAGCCGTTTGTGCAAGAAAAGAATAGCAGCATCAATGTGAGATTGGTTACATACAGGAATGTTGATCAAATAAATAAATATACTAAGGATAATGGGAG
This sequence comes from Manis javanica, assembly GCF_040802235.1. Lineage (NCBI taxonomy): Eukaryota > Metazoa > Chordata > Mammalia > Pholidota > Manidae > Manis > Manis javanica. Next base: position 83,385,204 of record NC_133166.1, on the reverse strand, counting down.
TTAGAGTTCCCATTGTTAGACAATGGAGTTATAAATTTGGGCAGGAAGAACACTGGCATTAATCTGCTGGCATTGGATTGGAGATGGAAGTATACCTATAAATCCATGGTTTTCAACATATGCAAACATATACAGCAAAAAAGGCAGAGTAAGAGTAAGGATCCCTGAAAGTGTGCTCCTCAATAACAACAGGAAAAATGGCAAAAATTGTTATAACCAGCTTTTTCAGCAATCTAGAAATTGATCAAAGGTTTGCAGCAGTCTAGGGAACATTTATCCCAGAAAAGCAACTAAATATCAGTAAAAACAGGAAACTTCATAACTTGCCATGGTTCTGTCTGCTGCTCTGCAGTTACACAATGACATCCCTTGAAAACTAACAGCCTACATTTGCAGTGAAAACAAGCAACCTGGCGGCCATCAGAGGGAGCAAAATGGGGCTAGAGCTCCTGACAAGAATCACTCCCAGAGAATTATAATTATTTGACCTGTCTAGTGGTTCCCTGAAGACTCCACTTGCAAGGTTCACTTAACATGAAAAGCTTCTTCCCCAGTGCCATTTGTCAAAAACAATTACAAGCAACTGTTTAATTTTGTGATTGCTCGAGGTTGTGGATAAAAGTTGGACAAGACAACAGACTAACCAGAAATCATAAATGGAAAAGCTGTGGCATGAGATGTCCACAAAGGTTTTGAAAGGCTCAGACATATTTTTGAAAATCTAGAGGGCCATGTCCATGTGTACACTGTGCAGATGCCCAAGGCTTTGTGCCTTCTCAGGAAAGGACTGAGAAGGCTCTGTCACCTCTGGCTGACCCTGAGGCTCTGCACAAGCAGGAAATGCAGGCAAGACATAGTTGCCAAATGGCTGGCTAAGTCATAAAGACATGCCCAAACACACACACACACAGCCTTTTGGCAAAAACCGGGAGCCATACTGCTTCCAGGCATTTAAGGAAATCTCTGTCCAGTAATTAGCTGACCATCACACAGAGACTCCAGGGGCTACACATGACAAAGAGTACAGCTTTACAGACTATTCACAGAAGTCTCCAATCAAACAACAAACAATAACAAACCTGGCAAATCTATAGAAAGAAAGTGGATTAATGGATTAATGGCTACAAGGGCTGAAGGCAGGGATGAGGGAGAGTGGTTTCTAATAGATCCAGGATTTCCTGTGGAGTGATGGGAATGTTCTAGAATTAAATGGTGGCTGCACAGCCTCATAAATATATTAAAAACTACTCAATTGTACTTATTTTTAAAGGGTCAATTTTATGGTTGCAAAGAAAATATGGTTGCAAAATGTATGTCTTATGTGCATGCCTATCTATATCTATACATATATTCATTTGTACATACATTCCCTAGCTCTGTCCACTGAAATGACTCATGAGCTCTGACATCCTAGTAACAATGAACACACATAGTGTATATATCTTGGTTTCTTACTATTTTTGACTAAAGAGAACAGGGTGCCTTGTAGAAATAGCTTATTCTAGACTTTGGGCCTATAATAAGCCTAGGACATCTTTCTGAGCCAGAAAGAAAGCACAACTTACAGAATGACAGAGTATGTTAAAAGGGCACAGAAGTCAAGCTTAAATGTCTCCCACTGTCCAAAATGAGTATAATCTGACAGCAAAACAAATAATAATGCTAAGAAAACATAATACACTAAATAAGAATTCATGTCCATTTGAATATGATATTACATAAATAATAAACATAAAGTCTGTTGAGGAGGATATTTACATAGTTACAAATTATCTCACACAAAATACTTATTACAAAAGCATAAAGACTAACTTCATAGTGGATAAGCCTGGTGAACAGTATTTTATTTATGTGATCACAGTGATCATTATCAATAATTGGAAAAACCACAACTTTGCACTAAGAGGAAGACATAAGAACAGATCATTCCTTCTATATTATTCCTGCCAAAGATGTATAACCTGAAAGAAGAGAGGGGATAGATGAAAGAAAAGAGAGGATGCGAACTCAACAGTTCAAGCAGGTTTATTGCTGAACCTGAGAGGGACCCCTCTGTCCTGGGCAGTAGAACAAAGTCTAACAGGTCAAGAGGCTTTTTATGGCCAGGGTTTTGGGTGCGCTCATTGAGGGGAGGGGTCAGGGAAAGGTGGGCTTGTGGCTTGCTGACGTGTTCTCTGGAGAATGCCTGTAGCCTAGGTAAAATGACACCTAGGTCTCTCTGAGATGGTAGGTGGGCTTTTTCAAGAGGTGGTACTCGGGTCTGGATTCTATCATAACCTGAGTCTGCCCATGAGGAAACATGAGACAAACCCAAACTGAGGGACTTTCTAATAAAAGCACTGGCCTATAATCTTCAAAAGTACCAAGAAAGTGAAGGAAAGAGTGAGAAACTGTTCCAGATAGAAGGAAATTAAGGAGACACAACAGCTGAATGAGATGTGTGATTCTGAACTAGATCCTTTTTCTGTAAAGGACATTATTTGGACAATTAATGAAATCAGAATAAAGTCTAAGGCTTAGGTAGTAGTAATCCTATCTACCTAAATAGCAATGTTACTATCCAGATCTGGATGTTGTATTATAGTTATGCAGGAAATACCCTTGCTTGTTATAGAATACCCTCAAGTATTTGGGGGTGATATGGCATCATGTTGGTAAATCATTCTCAAAGAGCACAGGGAAAGAAAATTCTGCATTTGCAACTTTTCTATAAGTTTGAGGTTGTTAAAAAAGCATAGAAAAATATGGAAATACACATATATGTATATAAATAAATTTGACAGAATCATTTTGTCTATTGATTCCAATAATAAAAATTTGGGTTTTAAGAAGGTTATTAAATTTGTCCTATATGCTGGTAAAAAGAAGAGTATCCACACAGGCTCTAAAAATAGATTTACTGATGTGGAATAATCTAAACACTGGCAACGATAAATGTAGAAGACTAGATGTACTCACATTCACTAACAAAGCAATTTTCTTATCTAACATAGCTGGCAAAATTCCTAGATGTAAGTTTCCTTTTATATAACACTTTTCTTTAAAAGGGCCCTTGGCAACAATTTAAAAGTGAACTGATATACTTGGTTTTTAAAAAAAGGAAATGTAGAATAAGTACACTACCACATCCATTAAAAAACACTTAATATTCTTATTATAAGTAAATTATTGTGTGATTTTTATGGTAAATTATTCAGAATATCTAGTTTTCATCCTGGGACTTTAGATTTTTACAAAATGGTAGGTAAAGGACATCATAAAGGAGCCCTACAAAATAATAACAACAGCCCTGCTCTTAAGGAGTTAGCCGGAATTATTTTTATGAATAAAATTACTTTGCAGAAGGAAAATAGTAGAACTAAAAGAGCTCTTTTAGAGTTTATGTACATTAATTTTCATCTAAAATAGTAGTATGGTGACCATGAAAACACACCTTTCTGATCTCCAACAGCAGGGAACATAATTGACCGAGGGTCCTAAGTGCTGTGCTCTGAAATCCATACCTACATTTGCACGAAGGCCACACTTCCCACAGGCTGCTCTCAGCCAATGACTGAGTACAACCAGAATACTAATCAAGCCAGCTCCTGGGAGACGTGGAACCTCACAGGGAACTTCAGCTGAGGACTCCCCCAGTTGGCCTTGCCAATCTGTCGTTATTAGTACATAGTCTAAGACAATTCTTCTTAATCTTCCTTCCTTCCTCTCTTCTTTCCTTGGGATCAGACTAGCACTATGGTCCAAATGAGGCTTCAACACATTTAATCCTGTTTTGGTGACAGGCTTCTTAGAAGATCTGGATGAATACAGTCAATTTCATCAAGTCAAGACCATAGAGTTAATTATATTGACACCCGTGTAACTAGTACCACATTCTGCTCTCTGAGATAAAGAAAAAGAAAATGTCAGAGATGGCCTCTTCTCTCAAAGACTGAACATACTGCAGGAAAGACTTAAATGAAATTAATCAGATAATGTTCAAAACATAATCCATGATAATTATCTAAACTTTACAGTATTTTTAAATCTGTAAATCACTGTGAGTAGAAGTGGGTAGGACAAGCTTCACAAGGGAAGTAGACAAATAAGATCTGGACAGATGGGAAGGAGGAGGAGAGCAACTCAGATTCACACCCTTCTAGGTCTTTAAAAGATGCAGGAAGAGGCCTGGTTAACAAGGAGGCTTCAACATTATAAAGATATTGCCAACTACATAGCAATTAGTAAACAGGAAATGAAGCCCCATAATTCTATAGCTAACCCACTCAGGAATAACTGTGTGTTTATTGTTTAGAATATTTAAGGCTTTTGAATCTAATACAAAAACAGATGGCTATTTTGAAATAAATCATAAATTCAGGAGGCACACCATCAGTAGCTTTTTCAGGTTTTCTATGTTCTGTCTTTGCAGTTTAGTTTTGTTTTTCCTTCTCTGTTTTAAAAAGTAATCTTACTTTTCTTCCTCAAAGAGTAGTGCTGTTTTCTAAAAAGAGTGATTATAATGAAACCCTTAGGATACAGACAATCCCTGTATTCTAATTTTATATATTTTTATCATCCTCATTATCTTACCCTTTCTCTTCTTTATTCTGGTAATTGTGTGATGGATTCAATTAGCCTTTCAGTTGAAAGACTACAGGGTCCACAGAAACTACAAAGCTATTTCAAGAACAGATCTTATGGGACCAAGCACATAAAGAAATTTTTTAAATCTCTTCAGACACTCTCAAGAGCATTTCAAATCACTCATTCTCCTTCTGAGACTCTAGCTTCACAAGCCTGACCTTTTCATTGTTACAGTTTCAGAAAAATCCATATTTAAAATAACATCCTATCTTTTCAGTTGAGTTTTGACTCATAGAAAGTCTATTCTATTAGTATGTATATTAAAGAGGACAAAAAAAAAACCAAAATAATCCCTCAAATATGACTTTAGCAATCCTAACAAACATAAAAAAAGTTTTTGAAATATTGTAAGCAAAAGCTATGCATGAAGTTAACCCCAAACACACATATACAAATACACACAGAATAAAGCTTTTCAACTTTAGGTTGCTAAGTTTTCTTATATGTATTTGTACATGTGTGAGCATTGCATTTCTTGTTCTGAATGACTATAAACATAATTGTCCTTGGCAATGAAGCATAATTAGAATTATGTAGAAAATGTAAAATCAAGAGATGAGAGACAATAGGAGTATATTAATGGGTGATCAGATATTAGAATTTATCAGATTTGGACTTTACAATAACTATAATTAATCTGTTCAATAAAATAGAAGAAAAAAATAATTTTGCCAAGGAACTGGGATCTATTTTTAAAAAGAATCATATGGAAATTCTAGAACTGAAAAATAAACCAACCAAAATTAAGAATTCAATAGATTGGAGAGATTAGTAAAAATAAGCAAATGGAGACATCAAAAAAGGATGGAAATATATAACTTAGAATAGGAGATAGAAGGGACATGGTAAAATATGAATACTTGAAGGTCCAGAATAAAGGATAGAGGCAAAACAGTATTTGGAGAGATACTGGCTGAGTATTTTCTAAAACTGACAACTATGTTAAGCCATAATATGAAGTGACAAACTTCAGGCAATATAAAGAATCCATACCTATGGCACATCAAAGAAATACTGAAAAATCAAAATGAAAGAACAAAATTTTAAAACAGAAAAAAGATGCATTATATTTAAAGAAACCATGATAAGATTGACAGCCATCTTTCAACAGAAATGATGGAAGTCTGAAGGCAATAGAATAACATCTTTAAAATGCTAGGGAAAAATCCTGCCTACTTAGAACTCTGTACTAATAAATAAAACTATCCAAAATAAAGACAAAATGATGAGGCCCTCAGACAAATAAAAAATTAGTTTTCACTAGTAGACTTTTACAAGAAATATGAAAAATAGTTCTTCAAGCAGAAGGAAAATGATCCCAAATGGAAGCAGGCAAAGCAGGAAGAAACACAGAGCATGAGCAAAGATATATAGGTGAGTAAATCTAAATAAATAATGACAGTTTAAAACATAAAAAATATCCCATGTATGTACATTTGTGCATGTGGCAGGGGGTCAAGGAGGTAGTGATACATGTACAGAGTTAAATGTAAGACAATAATAGGAAAACAAACAGAAAAGTAATATATGAAGTTAAAGAGATGTAAGGTTCTTGCATTATTCAGAAAGTGATCAAAGTACTCATTTAAGGTAGATTCTAAAAGTCAAAAATGCATGTTGTAATCTCTAGAGTAATACTAAAAGTATAAAAACTGTAAAACTAATAGTTATAGAAGGTGGGAAATGGGGAAAAAGGAGGGAAAAAACAAACAGGTGAAACATTTATAGTACAAACAGTGACATATTAAGTTACAAATCAAATATGTCAGTAAGTTTATTAAATGTAGATACATCCAATACCCCAATAAAAAAACAAGATAGTAGAGTTAGTTAAACCAAGAAAACTCAACTATAAGATGCTTAAAAAAGATACACCTTAAGTATAAGGACTCAATTGAAAGTAAAATGATATTAGAAGTCAAACAACACAAAATAAAGCTAATATAGCCATCTTCACATTGAAGTACATACTAGCAATGAGATATTTTATAATGCTAATAAAGTCAATTCAGTATGAAGACATAACAATACTAAATTTGTATGCACTTAATAACAAAATCTCAAAATATAAAAAGCAAAATTTGACAAAAACTAGACAGAAAAACAGACCTCTAAAATCATAGTTGGGAAATTAAGCACAATTTCATCACTAACTGAAATGAAAGCATACACACACAAAAAAGAATTAAAGAAAAAAGAAAAAGAACAGTTACTATAAGAAAGATGAGAAAAGCGTGATTACAAAGTTTATCTAATTAACCTCAAAATAGGATACATTTAGGTCATAAAGCAAGTTTCAACAAATTTCAAAGTTTTGAAGTTATACAAAGAATGTTCTTCAACCACAGTGAAATAAACCAGAAATCAATACCAAAATATAATTAAGAAATCACCCAATGTGCTGGGTCAAAGAAATCAACATAGATATAAGAAGATACTTAAAACTAAATAGTAATAAAATATGACATCAAAACTGGTGATGTTATGATGGAACACTACTCGGCAATAAAAAAGAATGGACTACTGAAATTCTCAGCTACATGGTTGAATCTCAAGAGCATTATGCTGCATGAGAGAAGCCTGAAGTGTATATTATATGAGCCATGCATGTTAATTTCTGTAAAATGGAATAACTCTGTAACGGCAGAAAGAAGACAAGTGGTTACCTGAGGTCAGGCATGGGGTGGGGGGGTGGACTGACTGGGAAGGAACATTAGGGAACTTTTTGGGATGATACAAATTTTTGGTATCTTTTTTTAACATGCAGACTTTAATTGCAAAAGAAAATTATTTGACTTACATATGATAAAACGTACAAAGAATGTCAGTGTTCCTCTGGCTCTCTTGTACTGAGGTATCAAAAATACAAATAAAAAATACATGAAAAACATTTTTTCATATTTTTAATCTTTTAATCATTACCCTTTAGAACAACTGTAATTTTTTTTTGGAAATGGCAGCATTTTCTTTCTTTTTTGAGGTAAAATTGACATATAACATTATAGTAGTTTCAGATGTACAAAATGATTTGGTATTTCTATACACTGTGAAATAATCACCACAATAAGTCTCATTAATATTCATCACTATACATGGTTACAGATTATTTTTCTTGTGATAAGAACTTTTCAGATCTACTCTCTTAGAAATTTTCAAATATGCAATACAGTCCTGTTAACTATAGCCACCATGCTGTACAACACATCCTCATGACTGGAAGTTGCTACATCTTGATCCACTTCACCCATTTCACCCACTTCCTGCTTCTGGCAACCACCAATCTGTTCTCAGATTCAAAAAGAGGCAATACTAAGATATGTAATAGATATCAGAATGGTGGTTACATTTGAGGAGGGAACCTGAAGGGGAAATAAGAAAGGCTTCTAAAGTGCTAGTAAAAATCTCTATTCTATCCTACAGTAATTACACAACAGTGTCTACATGATAAAAAGTCGTAAGTTACGTTCTCAATATTTTTGCACTTTATTATAGGTGTAGTAAATGGTAAAGTTTTTTTAATGGTAAGTGAGCTCTAAGGTTATTTTAAGGAAAGTATTACTTATAAAAAGAAAGGGCTAATAAAGGTATAACTACCTCACAGTACAGTATCCATTCTAATTTCGGTAGGCAATTGGGTTTGTGGGTAAAATTGAAACATTTCCAGAATATCTCACCTGGCTTTAGTATATCTGCATATCAATAGGCGTTCAGAGATGGAAAGAAGTATGGCTTTAGTGCATTTGCATCTTTCCTCAGGAGTAGAGAAGTTCATCTCCATATCAATGGGTGATTACTTGGGCAACAGAGGGCTTATCTGTATCTGAGAGGTGAGGGGGAGGGCCGGTGTGGTTGCTGCCAGAGCAGAGAAGAAAGATGGCATGAGACAGACTGCAGTTTGTGAGAAATAAACGGGTTTTAAACTTTATTTCTCCCTTTGACTGATTTTAGTTTTTAGGGGTATTTTGCCCCGGGATTTCCTTTCCCCAGACTTAATAACTGGCGTAGTATTGGCAGGATTCCTATGAACCCAAAATCTGTCATAATGGGTGCGACCTTTGGGAGGGCTGCCCCTAGAAATGATGGAGAGAAGTGGTGCTCGCGTCGAGGGACACGTGTCTACACTAGTGTGGTTGTGGAGGCGCCACCACCACTGCTGGCCATGCTGACCCCGGCCTGTGGCCTGAGCCTAAGGCTACTGCTTCTGCCACTGCTGCTTTTGCTGCCGGCCGGAGCCTGACCACAACCATGGAAAGGAGCAGAGGTCCAGGTCACCTTGAAGCAACTGGCTGCTGTGTACCATGCCTTGCTGGCTACAGAGCCCATCGCCAGAACAGCTCTGACCAAGGTAATAACCTCCTATCCCATCACTGGGTGGGTGTGAGACTGGACCCAAAGGCCACAGACTGGCGTGGCACAGACACCTCAAAAGACAATGTGGGCCCATCAGTGTGGCTTGTCTTTCACCTTTGAAAAAGTCAGCTGAGCCCGGAAGGAGTGCCCTGCACATTGTGCAGATTAGCAAACTACCAAGAGGGGCCTAGAGCGTCTCTCTGCAGCCTGTGGTCAGTCACTGGTTACTGAGAATGACTGAGGTACCCACTTTATTGGACATGTGTTGCAAGGATGAGTGCAGCAATTAGGAGTAAAATGGACATGGCCCTGGACATTTCAACACATGGATCGGCGATGGCTGGCTCTTCTGGCACCTTGGAGAAAAGGCCTGGAAGCTGGCCTTCTGTGTATTCCTGTAATAACAGCAAATTGGCCCCCGACAATGTTGGTTATTTGCTTCTACGGTCTTTGTGTCCTGGATGCGCCCCCTGGCTGCAGCTGCCGCATGATGGCTGGAATGGGTGAGCTTTGGACTTAATCTGCATGGGACTTTGAACCTAGCTGAATCCTCTGGCTTGAGAATTATGAGTGTGTTGCTGTTGTCAACAAAATAATGTTTAAAGAGAGGCCTGACTTTGTCTAATGTTTGGTAAAAGTTTTGTGAGCAATCTAGCATGATTTTAGGAATGAGTAAACAAGTGTAGAAATGTACTTCTGTGCTTAGTGAGAGATTGTGCTGTAAAGTAACCTAGCTGAATCCTCTGGCTTGAGAATTATGATTGTGTTGCCGTTGTCAAGAAAATAATGTTTAAAGAGAGGCTTCACTTTGTCTAATGTTGGGTAAAAGTTTTGTGAGCAATCTAGCATGATTGTTAGGAATGAGTAAACAAGTGTAGAAACATATTTTGTGCTTAGTGAGAGATTGTGCTGTAAAGTACATTTACTTGATCTGCATAGACTGAATCATCTGGCTTGAGGATTATCAAGATTTTATTGCTGTTGCTATTGTATGTTACTGATTGGTCGGAAGAGGGGGATCAAGTAAATTGTAAGGCGAGATTTCTGGAAGGGTGGATTGTGGGTAAAATTGAAACATTTCCAGAATATCTCGCCTGGCTTTAGTATATCTGCATATCAATAGGCAAACAAGTATGGCTTTAGTGCATTTGCATCTTTCCTCAGGGGTGGAGAAGTTCATCTCCATATCAATGGGTGATTACCTGGGCAACAGAGGGTTTATCTGTACCTGAGAGGTGAGGGGGAGGGCAGAGAAGAAAGATGGCCTGAGACTGCAGTTTGTGAGAAATAAATGGGTTTTAAACTTTATTTCTCTCTTTGATTAATTTTAGTTTTTAGGGGTATTTTTCCCCGGGATTTCCTTTCCCCCAGACTTAAAGGGTTGTTCTCAGTATAGATAATGCTGACATGTACACCCTTGTATTAATGTTTTATTGTACTTAAGTGTGAATTTCCATTAGGTATATACTAGGAATGGAATTTCTGGGTCAAAGAGTATAGACATATTCTTGGCAAATAGGTTTTCAAAGTTTTACCGTTTACATTCAGCCAGCTGTATGTAAGAATTCCAGTTGTTCTGTATTTTCATCAACACTTGGTAAACTTAAATTTTACCATTTTTGTGGATGTGTAGTGTATATCACTGTGTTTTCATATGCATTTTCCACGGGTCCACTGAGGGTGAGTACCTTTAAACAAACTCCTGTCCATTAGGAAATCCTCTATCACAACAAACCTGTTTGTCTTTTGCTTATTTTTACAATTGGGTTTCTCTTATTATTTTGTACAAGGTTTTTTTCAACTAAAAAAACAAACAAAATCCCTACCAAACTTGTAGGAAAACAGATCAGATTTGTGGTTATGAGAGGTGGGGAATGTGCAGGGGGGAATTAGAGGAAGGTGGTACAAACTTTCAGTTATAAGATAAATAAGCCTTAGGATATAACATACAAAATGATGACTATAGTTTACACTGCTATATGGCATATAGGAAATGTATTGAGAGTAATTCCTAAAAGTTCTCATCACAAGGACAACTTTTTTCCATTTCTTTTTATTGTACTTATATGAGATGATGGATGTCAACTAAACCTACTGTGGTAATCATTTCAGAGTATATATAAACCAAACTGTCATCCCTTAAACTTATACAGTGAGATATGTCTTGACATATTTCTTGACAAGACAGGGAAAAAAAAGACTCTTACACCTTACAATCAGTGAGCTACAAGAAAAAGCCATTAAGTGTGATATCCAATTTCTATTTATTATTATTATATGTCTCTAGGGTCTTATCAAAAACCTTTGAAGTTCCTAAGCACTAAAGAGATTATGGCACCCATTCCCCTGAAGTAATTCAAATAATCTTTAAAAACAGAATCAAAACTTATATGAAATTTATATAGCTTCTTTCTAGAATCTCAGATTGTGAAATTCTAATGAAATAATTAAAAAGAAGCTCATTTTTCTTTTGTGGTGCCCCAAAGTACGTCCTTGGTCTGTCTTCTGAGTAATCCTGTACTGGCTGTCTCAGAAAAAAAATTTTTTAAACATTTGCCTTGACTATAAGCTGTGTAATTTCTACATTAGTGAGGACCCCATTGGTGCCCCTGATCTTCTCTCATTATTATTTTTTCATAAAACATTTACATATATCAGCACATATGGTCATTTTCTCCTTGCATTTTAGTTTTTAGCTTCACAGAAAAATATTTCCTAGCCCTCTGGATTTCACTTACAGTGATGATGCTGAAATCACTTGCTATTTAAATACTGTCCCTCTAACACTGAGAAAAGCCACTACAGTACAAAGTCTGCAGTTAGACCTGCCTAAAAAGAAATACCAGTTTCATAATCTCTTATTTGTGGATATAGGTAAATGCTTAACCTTCCTAGGACTTTGTTAGCTTAAGTATAAGAATAGAAATATACTGTTTATTTCCAGGATAATTGTCAAAACTATGTAATATGATACGTGTGAAAATGCCTAGCATAGTTTCTGGTGCATGGGAGATATTAAATAAATCATAATTTTTCTTCATGCACAAGTACAATCATAATAGAATTGTAGAAACACTACAGAATTTCATGCTAACAGTTCTGGGTTCAAGCTACCCTCTGCCATTTAGTGCAATTATTTTATTTCTCTGAACTTCATCTATAAAATGTGGGAAATTCTACTTATCCAGTGGAGTACCTGTGGGAATCAAATAACAACATGCACAGGAGAGCTTTCTAAACTAGAGCGCTTCACAAGTTTCTACTATTATTATCGTGTTTATGTTAGTCATCATCTGAACATCAGGAAAGTTCTTCAAGCCTTCCAGTATGGCCTGAGAGAATTCATGTTCCTTAAGGAAACTAATTTGTATGAGAATACTTTGCTGTCTCTCAAGGTCTTCTGAAACTACTTAATTCACAGCTCATTAGGATGTGTAGGCAAAGTAGAGTGACCCCAGGGCTTCAAAGGATTCCTCATCAGCCTCCTATTTAGATCCACCTTAGAAGGCTGCTATAATTCAAAGAAGCTTGCCAGCAACTCAGCGGAGAGAGAGGAGGGGTACCCAAATAATGGAAAAGACCTTGATACTCCAAGGGCTGCATGATCTCCCCAAGGTACAGCTGTAAACTAAATCTTTCTGGATGCATTTCGATCCAGAAATACCTATTATTCCACACCAAAGGGCCCTCATTCTGGGGACAATCAGTTTCTAAGAATATGACTAGGAGGAGTCCCAAAGGTTACTCACACTGTTGGGAAAACTGGATTATGTAGTGTAAAGTGTAGTAGACTATGATGCACTCAGTAAATGCTGTCATTCAAACTAGGGATCACCCAAGCCCCCTAAGGAGAAGAGGTATGTTACAGTCAAATAGAAACCTACTGAAAATGCTATCAACTAAGTGAAAAATAATTCATCCCTGTAACCACAAATACCCTCCTAAGTCTAGAAAACAATAAAAGTAATGTATGATTATATCTAATTTTACAAGAGTCAGGGGTCATTGCATTCCTCAAAATCATGCAGCAGATCCCTCATTATTGGTACCAAAATACCTGAAATGTTTTAGCACTTGTATTAAATCCAATATTGTTTTGAGAAAATTATTCGATAAAACAGGTTGTTTATTTTTGTCCTTCAACAAATCATTATCCTATCAAATTATTAACCCAGATAAATAAGGATATTGATCTCTCTATAATATATTCAATACCTCCCATTCAATTCACAACAGTAATGTCTTTTTCAGAAAGTAGTTGCACTAATCAGAAGAGCAGAAAAAGTAACTTGCCTCGAATTACCTTGCATACCAATAGTCAATTCAATTTACACTGTTGTAAAAAATAATTTTAGCTTATTACTATGACTGACTGGTCTTAGGTCTTATAAAGAGATATATATCTAAAAGTAAATCACTAAATGTACTCCATTTCATGTGTGCATGAAACACACTGAAACATAGTAACAGTAAGTCAGGTTAAAGTCTTCAAGGTTAATTTATACTCCTTTATAGCTCTGATATTGACAGACAGGGCTATATTATATTATTTCAAATATTATACATTATATATCAATTTCTGAGCTAGAAATTTTTACATTCTGCATTCATCAATATTATTTTAGGAATTTTTTTAAAAAAACAACACTTAGAATCATAGTAAATTGTAATTGGGATAATCTTAGCACACCCCATACTAACTGAGGAGGAAATCCAAAATGTGATTTTCCCAGACTTAGATCTGCTTATGGGAGAAATCAAAACCAGAAGCAGATTGCCTGATGTTCAGTCCTTTAAACTGTGCCAACCTGCTTCCCAACTAAAAACAGACTTTATATCATATGTAAATTAGAAAAATGCTGAAGATACTTGGAGTAATATTTTTTCAAGGACATTATTTTAAAATATGTTATTATCTAACTAGAAAATGAGGGAAGGAAGAAGGGGAGGTAATGGAAGGGAAGACAATGGAAACCTTTTCATTTTCCAAATCCTATAAATTCTAGTATTATGCTTTCAATTCAACTTTCACACATAAGTTTAAGACAACAGAATAATCTTTGAACCATTTCAATTTCTTCCTACTCTGAAAAAGATATTAAGAGGCAAAAACCTGAAATTGACAGGGCTATTAAAACATGACAGCAAGTTTTTAACAGTCTTCCCTCTAATCTGACAGTTCAGATCATTTCTCATTTCACCAGAGCCACTGAAAACTTTTCAACTACAAAGTCAGACTCTCATATCCTTGAAACCAGAATTGATTTCTATACTTATTGTAACTGAAAATCTCTTAAAAATTTCTGACTCAATTTAAGAGCATAGCTTATTTTACCTCTAATATAGGCTCTACTGATAGGGAGTTATCAGAAATAAATGAGGTTATGTGAAAATACGCTGTAAATTTGAAATCATTACATCACATGGAAAACACTGTATTAAAAAAAAGGTCTATTTAACTATTGCTGATGTGAGTAAGATGCACCATTCTTAGTGGTAAATCATTAGATGCATATCCTTTATAATCAGGAGCAAGACAAGAATGCCTACTATCATTGCTTCATTTTAACACAAGAATATAGGTTCTGGCCAATGCAGTAATACAAGGAAAAGATTTTTTTAGAAAGAAGAAGAATTGGAAAAGAAGAAGCAAAATTATCCTTATTTACAGATTATATAACAAAGTGGCTGATTTAAGATGAAGACATTATAAATGCTTATTCAGTTTTATACACGGTATCCAGAATGCAAACTCAGGGGTATATTGCTGAGTGTGAGGTATGATGTTAGATTATTATCCTAAAAATGAAAATAATAGAACAGGTATACCATACTAAGTAGCCTTAAACGTCACACATAGTAACTTTCAGGGATATGGGATGGTCAGAAAATAATGACTATAGCTCAAACTGAATACACACAAAAAGCAAAGGAAATGCATAACTTCTCTGAGAATATTTAACTCTAAGCTACTTGTAAGTACGCTAGCCTGTTCGTGAGTTATCACCACCACCACCTGAGATTCCCCTACGTGAGTGCTGGACTATTAAATACAGATCAAGAGAAGGAATTTGTCAGTTACAAACCAAGTGGTCCACGTGGTAGGACCCCAGCAAATTCTGGGTTCTCTAACATTTTCTAATATATTTATCTCTGCTCTTCTCCATTATCACAGAATGTTGTGAAATCATGTTTAGTTAAACATGTGTTTTAGTACAATATTACAAGCCTTAGCAACTTTTATTTGCTCTCTTTAATGTTAAAGTGTTTTCAATATGATTCTTCTGTTTTCCACATTTTCTCAAAATTCAGTGCAATTTAAGCTACTCAGCACTTACAAGATCTTAGAGTTCCATTTTTGTAATATTCTTTACTCAGAAGGAGATTTAAAACTGCCTAGTCATGTTGCAAAATATACACTGATAATCTAAAATGGCTACACAAGCTGTGTGAATATTCTAATGAATATTTTCAAATGAATTAAAGGTTGGATTATTATCTGTAATATCAAAGAAAGGGATATCTACCAACTATTAAATGCACCAACTATTTAAATTTCATCTTTATGTTTAGTAATGTTTCAGATGTTTCCTTTCTAAATATATATAATGAGGCAAATGCTGTTTTTATTACAATGGAGCAAAATTTTAAGTCAGAGGCCTCAAATGCACAGAACCCTCTGTTTTAGTTGTGCAAAAAAAGTATCTAGTATCAGTCCAAAAATTGAGGGAAAAGTGACTGGCTGAAAATATTCTAAATGTTAGGGGGAAAATATTCCATATATAATAAGCCAGGCCTTTTTAAATAAACTTAGAAACCATATAAATTTAGTATCTTCTTTACTTAGGCCAGAAGCTAATCAGCTTGTAGAATTACAAAACCAGTAGAAACTTTTTTTAATAATTACTTTTGCCTTTTACAAGCATATAATAAATACATTATACATTTTTTTCTGGTGATCAAATGGTCTTTGTCATTTTTAAAACTAAATGATTTACCACTTTCCAGAAACCAGTACACACTCAGATTTTAAGTTATTTATGCATTTCTAGGTCAGTATGACATACCCATATAAAAACAGATTTCTGATCAGTGGTATATTTATAATACATTAGGAGGAAGAAGTAAGAGGAGAGAAGGGAGGGGTGGGAGAAAGGAGAGAGGAGAGGAGAAGAGACAAGACAGGACAGTAAGTGGCAGAGGGATAAACCACAAACATTCAAAAAGGGCTTTAATGAAAGCTGAATTGCCAGTTGCAGAATTAAATATCAATCCTATTTGGTTAGCCTACAGAGGCAAGTGCTTTTACAAGTGCCATTTAAAAAAACAGTAAATATAAATCAACACTGGTATATTATTATACTTCTGACAACCTACTAGCTAATCCCTGCTACTCAATAAAAGGCTAAATTTGATTATCCAGCAACTGACGACCTCACTTACAAATCACCCTTGGTGTGTGCCTTTTCTCCATAATACAAGATTTTTGTGCAGTTCACTCTTCATTAACAATCTCTACTAGAATGGTAGGTGAGGACAGTATTAAGTATACCCATCACACGTCATAACACATCTTAAGTTTAAGGATACAGAGTAAAACTTTGCTTAATGGACTTTGTAACTTTGAGTTTTGGTCTCAACACTTACAGTATGAGTTGACTATATATCATGATTTAAAAAGTCATTCTGCATTTCTGATGTAACCTTGAGAAGTTAATCTGATAACTATTCTCCACAAGAGACAGAATGTATGTATCCAAGCAGAGCATATTTACTGAAAATCAGGAAATAGTTTTCTTCCAGGCCTACTAAATGGGAAAAAAAATAATTCAAAATGGGACATCAAAACTGCACAAAGATTCAGAGTATATGAACAATATCAGAGAACTGACCAATATTCAAAATCAGGCACCACAGTACTGTTTCTTATTGTTGCCTATGGTCAAAAACTGAGACAACTGCCACATTATCCTGTCAGAAAGGCAGAGTCACTGGAACTCCTCTGAGCCTTCACTGCACCAGCCTAAGAGGACCTTGTGCTCCTTGTCCGTTTGTGAGTAGCAGAGCCAACCTGAGGCCACACGGTGCCTCTTCCCTCACAAGGAGGTACATAACACACAGCCAAAATGTCCCCTCTAGGACACAGTACTGAGGACCCGGTGGTGTAAGTGTACACAGAAAACATGGCATAGTGCAAATAAGAAATGAATACAGATAAAAAAGATCTAAAAGTATTCAAGATGGTTCCCAGAAAACATCCCTGTAAAATAAGTTAGAAAAAACAAGGTGGAGAGCCCTACTTTGCAGATCTTGTAAAGCGATTCCTGGCCATCTCCTCCAGTATCTTTAAAGTAATCATGTGCAGGAAATGTACGATGGATATCTCGAGTAATAACACTCTCCTGGGCTGAGTCCTGAGAAAGAAAAAAAAAAAAAACCTGGTCGTTAATTTTTTTAAATTGTTTTAATTATGAAAAATAAGATAAACACATATTTAAAAAAAAAATCCAAATGGCACAAAAAAAGTACTGCCCCTTCCCCCAAAACCCTGCCTACCATCCCAGACCCACAGTCCCACTCACCAGAGGTAAAAACTATCACTAGGTTCTTTTGTACCCTTCCATTCATCTACCTAGAGATGTGTGAATGTATGTCTCTGTGAGGGAGAGGCACGAGACGGAGGTTGAATACACATCTCTCCATCTTTTGCTTTTTGAAACACAAATAGATGCAAATTATCTGCTCCTTTCACATGATAGAAGAATTTTTTCAATATTCCTATCAATACATGCAAATGCACTTCATTCTCTTTAAGAACAGCTATTATTAAAAAGAATGAGGTGCAGATGGATATATCGTTATTTGATATTCTCCTACTAATGATATTTTTGCATTTTTCTATTTACATTACAAAACAATATCACTAAGAACATTTTTATACATAATGTTCCAGTATAGGTTCCTACACGTAGAATTGCTAGGTCAAAGGATATATGCATTTCCATTTTTTATAAAGGTGCTTTCCCTCCAGAGTTGTACCAATACATACTCCCAATAATGGTAGAGTATGTGTTTCTCTACATCTACCCAATACCCCATATTATCTTTCTGAATTTTTAACAAGTGAAAACTCAGACCACAGTAATTTAACAAGTAAAAATAATACCAATTTTTTTCCTGTGCCAGGCTACCCAACTCACTCCAGAAAATAAAAAGTCCAAAACTATTAAGATGACATATACTTTAAAGATAAACTAGGGACTTTTTTCCAAGAGATTCAAGTTCTAAAAGCTCAAATTGAGTAAAATTCTTTGACTTATAAAAGATGGTTAATCATTCGATTTCATTTTATTCCTGTTAATGTTACTTATCTATTTAAATGTAAGAAAACAGAATGATGAAAATATTCTATAGAATTTAAGGAATCAAAAAGGACTACTACTGCAAATTAAAACTATTGTCTAATGTCTTGCTTCCGTAAAGATTTGAACAAACTCCCTCTCTCAGTTAAAACAGAGAAAGGAGAAAAATGTTTAATACATGAGTTACTTTAATGAATGCTATTTCCGTTTCTCTCTCTAGCTAAGAAATATATAAGAAGCGGCAGCTGATTATCTCCAAGCCAGTGCCTTTTCTTGCTGCCTTCTTCATTTCAGCTGCTATATCATGCTGGGTGGCAATTACATCTTACATCATGTAGAGAAAGGACACAAACTGAAAAGTTCCAAATTTGCTAACAAATACCACATATATTACAAATCAGTCTAGAGGAAATTCTGATGGCTTACAGGAACGGAACACGAAAGCTAAATATAAATGGAACTTAAAAAATTTACTATAACGTAAGTAAAAGGATACATAGAAAATTTATATTTATCAAGGTAACCATAGTTTTTAATGATATAGCAAATTTGGAGGTGAAATGGGGGTATAGAACAAGGTAAAATACACGGGAAATGTATAAAGAGAAGTATTATGAAATGTATGTGTCCTCTGGTTTGATATGGAGTCTAAGTAGGAGATCTAGTAGCAGGTAGAGGAAAGTTTTCACCACCCAGGTTTTTTCCAATAGAAAGGGTTCCCTTTCCACACAGTAACAGCTCAAGTTAGAAACTATTTGGAAAGATGACCTATGAAACTGTTACTACTGTGTGAACTACTGTGAACTATTTCAGGGGCAAACATGGGTGCAGTGGTTCATAGGATAACTCTTCTTGCACTTTTCAAGATGTTAAGGGAGATAAATCATTGGACTGTACTCCCTAGAAACTGCCTACTCATTTGGCATTATGCTGCATTTAAATGATACCAACAGTCTGACTCAGAGAAAGGGATATTGACAAAAAATTTCTAGAAAGTAACTTTGCATAATACTGAGCAATTTTTTCTATGCATACTTGAATCCTCCTTATTATAAAAAATAAAGGGGAAAACCCAACTGAAAATAAAAAGCATACACTTTTCCTTACTTAATAAGCTTTCCCTTCCTAGAATTACTGTTAAATACTTTCTTTGTACATGTATTTCTAGGGTTTTCTTCCTACATACTACTGCTCTTGGGTCACTAAGGGAATAATTTCTGGAACTTCACTTTCTGAACTAAGTAAGCTTCTTGCTACATTGTTCACCATCTCTTTCACAGAAGTGAAGGCCACTAAACTCTTATCAATAGTATGTGTTTAATAGATGAAATTGGGTACTTGAGTAAAGAAAATCATTGCTTTTGAGCTGAAAGCTAAAGTTAACTACTTCCCAATTACCCATAGCATTGGCAGTAGGAACAGTATATGTTTCAGGAATCCACACCTCCTACCCCAAATTCACTCATTTATTCATTCAACAAATATTTGAGTCAGGGAGTCCCTAAACCTAATACTCTATAAAAGGAGAATAAAATGATTTTTCTCTTCAATATTAATTCCCTTCTTTTTAGACTTATTCCAATACAGTTGTCAATTTTTACAAGAAATAAAATGAAGAGAGAAATGAAGAGAGAAAGACAATACACAGGCCAACTAAATCATCATCTAAGTATATGCAATTAAAAGGTTTCATGTGAAAACATTTTTTTAATATGGGTAAACACTTCATAGCACAACCAAAACTGACATAAGGTCATTTTCCCAGATGGCCCCCATAAGCAGAGACTCCTTAAATTCTGTCAATTAGCTTAAGAATAAGAAGAGGGAAGAAGTCAGCCCTTCATGGGCAGCTCTTTCACCAATATCTAGAGATTTACAGCTTAACCCATGATTTATTTCCCAGTCAATGCAGCCCCTTTCTGAGCCTCAGTACAGGATGATAGTGACGTAGTTAGTGGCTTTGGGGACAAATTCAGTTTGTCTATTTCTGGCTACTCCACTTAATACCTATAGGGTCTCAGACAAGTTATTTAATCTCACTAAACTTCAGTTTCCTCATCTGTAAAATGGAATGACAATATCAAATTCATGTTGTTTAGAATAACATAATGTGTTTAAAGTGCTTAGCCTACCATAAATTGAGTATTCATTAAAGAAATGAAAATAATAATTATTTTTTTGTTAAGAACCACATGTAACTTCAAAATTTTGGGTAAATACATATTTAAACATCCTCCTGTGTTTGCACAATTTAAATAAAATAAATCACAGTTTTTCTTTGGATATCATGAAAATTATTATTAGAGCTTCCAGATAATGAACAGCTGTTCTGAATTTACCACTGTATCTTACATATCTTAAGTTATCCTTGTTTCTTTTAATCCATGAATAAAAGCAAAAGTGCACAATTATTTGGATAAAGTGATGTTTTTATCAACTAGTACACATCCTGGCCCCAGATATACCCAAAAATACCCAGAAGGAAAACAGAAAGGGCAGAGGAGAGTAGAAGCTAAACTGCCAGAGCATCTATCATTTCTAGCATTACTTTGAAAGTTAGCTTCTGAGAATCACAGAAGGGTTGAAATCAATGCTATGGAGAAGACAAATGTCACTGCCACTATTGCATGTGCCCCTTCTGGATCACCACCATGAAGAATGTGACTAGTAGGCAACATCCTTGAGATCATCTTCCACTTGCCTAAGGAGGGGTCAGGTTGAGCAGCACAAAAAAAGCCAACTCAGCCTGGAAACAGGATGTAGTAGTGAGGAGTTTGGAATAAAGTCTTAAAAGTTGAGCTTTATGTCCCCCTACCACCCCACACCCTTTACCTTACCACCACATAGAAACTAAATTTCTATTTAGTTTGCCATTCAAAAATTTTCCTTTATTTCCAAACCACTAAGTTATAAGACTAAACTTATCTTCAAAAAAGACATTCATCTCTAGTGTGATAAAATCCATGGTCCAACAAAGGATATAATTCAGCTTGTTGAAGATCAGTTTAAAGCCAACTCTGAGAGGTATGATAAGTAGTTCAACTAACTTCTGATCATTTTAAGTGGATTTTATTTACAGCCTGTTATTAAGAGTATCCAGCATAATGTATGTACCCTGGCATGTTCATAATCCTCTTAATTCCTATTCAAAGAGAATCATCACTTACTTACTTGATATGAGAAAGAACTGAATATAGCATTCAAGTATCAAGTATTAGGAATTTAGGTTTGGACAACCTAGCCTTTTATTTTTTATGAGACAATTTCTGGGCTATCAACAACTGGAAAGGTATTTTAGTGTGGATATCTGTTTCACATGTGACTCTCGTGCCAGATGAAGTGTAAAAGTAATATTCTGACAAATGAACACCTTGACTGTAACTTAATTTGCTATATTTTTTACAACAACACAGCATCTGTTCTTATTAATCCCTATTGTCAAATCCAATGTATAAATGCATTTTCACTTTTCATCCACTGCAAAATCATGTCAGCTTTGTAGTATCATGCCAATTTGTTAGTGTCACTATAAATGCTAATGCAGATGAGGCCTAGCCACAGTCAGCAGATAAATGATTCAGAGCTTAAAAAAATTTTGAACTTAGAAAGTGCCTTCTATTCCTACTCCACAGGGATCCTCTTTAGTTCTATGTTGGAGCTAGATCTATGGTAAAAAAATCTCACAGACTGGGCGGTTTACATGTCCCTGAAAGCAGATGGGTTTGCAGTGGTGGGTCTGATTTATTTGCCTTGATGTTTGCCAAAAATCCAAAGAGGCAGAGATGAAAGGAGAAAATGTAAAAGTGCATTCTAGTTTCAAACGTTTTGTTAAAATCATGATCTGAAACAGTAACACAGAAAGAATGGATCATTGCCAGTCTTCATTCCTTGAATATGGGGGGAAGTCTCAGTCTAAGTGGGGTAATATGGAAGCAAAGAAATAATGTCAACTAAATCATATTGTGAGCAAGCTGCTTTCCAGTCATTGCACACAGATGCTGCCAAATGCCTCAGAATCAAAGCCTGACACAAAGGTCAAAATATAAGCCACATTCTGGCTTCATCTACAAATAAATCTCTTCATGAAAAGTAACAAAAATGAGAACTAACAACAGGAGGAAGAGAGAGGAGAGGAGGAAGGGCTCTTTAAGACCAGTCAGTATTCATGATGGATACCTTGGTCCTGAGCAAAGTGCTAGGCCTGGAGCAGAGAAATAGTTGAATAGAATGAAGCATTCCCCATTGTGAGGGGAGCCTCAAGACAGTGGAGCAGAAAGGAAAGATGGAAATCACTCCCACACACACACAAAGGAAGCAAATACAACTAAACCTGCAAACAAACAAAACTGCAGAACACATCACCTATACCTGGGGAAGAAGAGAAGGCCACACAGAAACAGGTAAAGTGGCAGAGCCACCACCAGGAAAGGATCCAGCCTGTCTACCACCGCAGCCCACAGGCGGAAGGAAGAACAGAGAGGGGAGGGGACAGGAACCCAGAAACTCTGCAAACCTGGCCCTGGACATCTGCTCTGGGAACATGAGTCCACACTGCATGGGATTCTGGTGATTAGTGGGACTAGACACCAGGGACAGCTGGAACATTCTGGGAAGCTGAGACACCAGCCACACTCCGCTGGTCCTGCCGAGACCCAAAACAGAGGAAGCACTTGGAAAGATTTGCCAGCAGTGGGAGGGGAGTCAGAGGGGCAAGGGCTAGATGGGGCTGTCTCTACATGAGAAAAGTTCCGGTGGATGATATCTTCCCAGCCACCCCTCGGCCCAGCAGGTTGACCACTCTCAGGTGTTCCATGCCCCTCACAGGCAGTTAAGCCCGAGGCATCTTCCTGCAAGCGGCAGATGTGCCAGCCCACTCCGCCAGCAAAATATAACTTTGCTGCCTGGCAGGCACAGGGAGACTCTCCCAGCTTTCCCCGCCCTGTTTCAGCCTAACTGGGGAGGCACCTAGAGGAGCCAGTTCCAAGAGATTCCTCCCCATGGGTGCCCAAGCAGGGTGCTGTTCACTTCATGGCTGCAAGGGGGAACCCACGGGACTCTCCACCTCCACACTGGTGGGGCTTCCCACCACCCAACTTGCTACCGCCACTAACCTGCACACCATCCAGCAAGTTATCTGCCTCTGCTGCTGCACACCCCATGAGTGTGCCACACCCACTGTGTGGCTCACCACCACTGCAGAGCACCCAGGACTGCACAACCAGATGATTGCCACCATGGCAAGCCCATGCACCAGGCTACTGTGCAACTCACCCTGAAACCTCATGCCCATCCCATTAATCCAGCAGCCCCACCATCAATGTGGGCAGGCAGAGAGTAGCCCCACCCACAACAATCCCAGCAAACCACTGCTCTAATCACATAGGCCTGGCTGACGCAAACCACTGGCCTCAGCACCCTACGATAACCCTTTACCAGCAGAGAGACAGAAAAGCGACTTCACCCATTGCCAACCTACAGCAAATGGGGCTCCACAGCAAAGGAGAAGCAGGCACTAGGAAGGAAAGAGTCCTGATCTTCTGGGCACAACAAGATGGCTTCATCATAAAGTCATTACTCTCTAGACCAGGAAGCACAGCAGGTCTACCTAATACAAAGGAGGAAACAAAGAAACCCCAACAAAATGAGGAGGCAGAAGAATATATTCCCAACAAAACTATAGGCTAAGACACCAGAAAGAGGGCAAAATAAAACACAGACCACCCATCTTCTTGATAAAGATTTCAAAGTAAAGGTCATAAATATGTTCACTGATATGCAGAGATGTATTAAAGATCTCAGGGAGGACTTCAACAAAGAGACACAAGAGCTGAAGAATACAGTGACTGAAATGAAACATAAAATGGAGGGAATGAATAATAGATTGCTGCAAATAGAGGGGACAATCAGTGAGATGGAAATTAGAGAACTGGACGACAATGAAGCTGAAGAGCAGAGAGAAAAAAGAATCTCTGGGAATGAAAGAATGATAAGAAAGTTGTGTGACCAATCCAAATGAAATAAAATTCACATAATAGAGGTACGAGTAGGAGTAGAGACAGAGACAAAGGGATAGAGAGTCTCTTTGAGGAAATAATTGTTGAAAACTTCCCAATCTGAGAAAGGAAATAGACATGCAGGTCATGGAATCACAGAGAGGCCCTAACAAAAGGAATACCAGGGACAACACCAAGAAGTATAATAATTAAAATGGCAAAGATTAAGGATAAGGAGAGTATATTGAATGCAGCCAGAGAGAGAAAAAATTTTACTAAGGGAAACACCATCAGGCTATTAACAGACTTCTCAGTAGAAACTTTACAGGCCAGAAGAGAGTGGCATTAAATATTTAAGGTAATGAAACAGAAGGACCTTCAACCAAGAATCATCTATCAGCAAAATTATCATTTAAATGTGAAACAGGGATTAAAAAACTTCCAGGCAAACGAAGGCTCAAAGAATTTGTAACAACAGAACCAGCATTACAGGATATGTTTGTTAAAGGGACTTCTGTAGATGGAAATGCTCCTAAGGCTAAATAGTTTTGATTATGATATCTAATACATAAACTGTGCAGGACATAAAAGAAAAAAGTACTTTTACACTGTGTTTGAAATAAAGCAATCAGAACTTACTATAGAGTGTTATATAGTCAGGAAGCTATCCTTGAACCTTGGTACCCACAAACCTAAAGCCTATAATAGATACACAAAAAATTAAAAGAGAGAAATCCAAACACAACACTAAAGAAAACCACCAAATAACAGGAGGGGAGTATAAGAGAGGAAGAAAGGAATAGAGAAGAGCTATAAAAACAAACAGAAAACAATTAATAAAATGACAGTGAGTACATACCTACCAATAATTACCTTAAATGTAAATGGACTGAATGCACCAATCAAAAGATTGGCAGAACAGAGGAAAAAAAAAAAAGACCCATCTATATGCTTCCTACAGGAGACTCATTTCATACCAAAGACATACACAGGCTAAAAGTAAAGGGATGGAAGAAGATCTTGCATGCAAGTAACAGGGAGAAAAGAGCAGGATTAGCCATACTTATATCAAACAAAACAGATTTCAAAACAAAGAAAGTAATGAGACAAAGAAGGACATTACATAATGATAAAGGGATCAGTCCAACAAAAGAATATAACCATTAAAATATCTATGCAACCAACATAGGTGCACCAAAATCTGTAAACAGTAACAGAATTAAAGGGGGAAATACATTTCAACACATTCATTGTAAGGGACTTTAAACACACCACTCACATCAATCGATCAACTAGACAAAAAATAAATAAGGAAACCAAGGCACTGAACAATACATTAGATCAAATTGATTTAACAGACATCTACAGAACACTCCACCAAAAGCACTTCTTCTCAAGTGTACATGGAATGTTCCCCAGAATAGAGCACACTCTAGGACACAGAAAGAGCCTCAATGAATTCAAAAGGGTTGAAACTGTATCAAGCAACTTCTCAAACCACAATGGTATGAAACTAGAAATAAATTAAACAAAGAAAAAAAAATACCTACAAACACATGGAGGTTAAACAACATGCTTCTAAATAATCAATGGATCTATGACCAAATTAAAAGAGAAATCAAGCAATCCATGGGAAAAAATGAGAACAAAAATATAATAGTCCAATATTTATGGAATGCCACAAAAGCCATTCTAAGAGGGAAGTACATAGCAATACAGGCCTAACTCAAGAAACATGATCAATCCCAAATAAATGGTGTAAACTGACAAAGAAAGCAGGAAAAGAACAAATGAAATCCAAGTAAGTAGAAGGAGGGACATAATAAAGATCAGAGGAGAAATAAATAATATAGAGAAAAATAAAACAATAGAATAAATTAATCAAACAAAGTGCTGGTTGCCTGAGAAAATAAGTAAAACAGACAACACCCTAGCCAGACTTATCAAGAAAAAAAAGAAAGATACACAAATAAACAAACTCAGAAATGAAGAATAGTAACAACAGATACCACAGAAATATAATTATTGGAAAATGCTATGAAAAATTAAATGCCAATAAACTGGACAACCAAGAAGAAATGGACAACTTCCTAGAAAATACAACCTTCCAAGATCAACACAGGAAGAAACAGATAATCTGAACAGACCAATTACTATCAATGAAATTGAAATTACCAATGAAATTGGTAATCAAATTACCCAAAAAACAAAAACCAAGGACCAGACAGCGCACAGCTGAATTATACCAAATATTTATATAAGAGCTAAAACCCATCCTTCTTAAAGTATTCCAAAAAGTACAAGAGGAAGTAATACTTCCAAACTCATTCTATGAGGCAGGCATCACTCTAATACCAAAACCAGTCAAAGACACTACAAAAAGAAAACTATAGACCAATATCTCTGATGAACATAGATGTAAAAATACTCAACAATATATAAGCAAACCAAATTCAAAAATACATCAAAGAGATCATCCACCATGATCAAGTGGGATTTATTCCAGGGATGCAAGGATGGTACAATATTTGAAAATCCATCAATATCATACACCATATCAACAAGAAGAAGGACAAAAACCTCATGACCTTCTCAATATACGCTGAAAAATCATTTGACAAAAATTCAACATTCACTTATGATGAAAACCCTCAAAAAATTGGGTACAGAGGGCAAGTATCTCAATATAATAAAGGCCACATATGACAAACCCACAACGAACATCATGCTTAACAGAGAAAAACTGAAAGCTTTTCCTCTAAGATCAGAAACAAGACAAAGATGCCCACTCTCCCCAATTTTATTCAACATAGTACTGGAGGACCTAGCCATGGCAATCAGACAACACAAATAAATAAAAGGCAGAAGTAAAGCTGTTACTGTGTGCAGATGACATGATATTGTACATAAAGAAACCTTAAAGAATCCACTCCAAAACTAATAGAACTAATAAGTGAATTTAGCAAAGTTGCAGGATACAAAATTGATACACAGAAATCTGTTGCATTCCTATATACTCACTATGAACTAGCAGAAAGAGAAATCAGGAAAACAATTCCATTCACAATTGCATCAAAAAGAATAAAATACCTAGGAATAAACCTAACCAAGGAGGTGAAAGACCTATACCCTGAAAACTACAAGACACTCTGGAGAGAAATTAAAGAAGACACTAATAAATGGAAACACATCCCATGCTCATGGATAGGAAGAATTAAAATTGTCAAAATGGCCAGCTGCCTCAAGCAATATACAGATTCAATGCAATTCCTATCAAAATACCAATGGGATTCTTCGACTAACTAGAACAAAGAGTTCTAAAATTCATATGGAACCACAAAAGACCCCAAATATACAAAGCAATCCTGAGAGGGAAAAATAAATCTGGGGGAGATTATTTTCCCCAACTTCAAACTCTACTACAAAGCCATAGTAATCAAGACAATTTGGTACTGGCACAAGAACAAACCCATAAATCAATGTAACAGAATAGAGAGTCCAAACATAAAGCCAAGCATATAAAGGAGCCATGGATATACAATGGGGAAAGGACAGCCTCTTCAACAACTGGTGTTGACAAAACTGGGCAGCTACATGTAAGAGAATTAAAATGGATTACTGACTAACTCCATACACAAAACTAAACTTGAAATGGAAAGACCTGAATGTAAGTCATGAAACCATAAAACTCTTAAAAGAAAACATAGGCAAGAATCTCTTGAATATAAATATGAGTGATTTTTTCCTGAATACGTCTCCTCAAGCAAGGGAAATATAAACAAAAATGAACAAATGGGACTACGTCAAACTAAAAAGCTTCTGTACAGCAAAGGACACCATCAGCAGAACAAAAAGGCATCCTACAGTGTGGGAAAATATATTTGTAAACGACCTATCCAATAAGGGGTTAACGTCCAAAATATATAAAGAACTCACATGCCTCAACACCAAAAAAGCAAATAACCTGATTCAAAATGGGCAAAGGAAATGAACCGACACTTCTCCAAAGAAGAAATGTAGATGGCCAACAGGCACATGAAAAGATGATCCACATCACTAATCATCAGGGAAATGTAAATTAAAACCACAATGAGATATCACCTCACACCAGTTAGGATGGCCAATATCCAAAAGACAAAGAGTAGCAAATGCTGGCAAGGGCACAGAGAAAGGGGAACCCTCCTACACTGCTGGTGGGAATGTAAATTAGTTTAACCACTGTGGAAAGTAATATGGAGATTCCTCAAAAAACTAAATACAGAAACACCATTTGACCCAGGAATTCCACTCTTGGGAATTTACTCAAAGAAAACAAGATCCCAGATTAAAAAAGACATATGCACCCCTATGTTTATCACAGCACTATTTACAATAGCCAAGAATGGAAGCAACCTAAGTGTCCATCAGTAGGTGAATGGATAAAGATCTGGTATATATTCAAAATGGAGTATTAGTCAGCTGTAAGAAGAAAACAAATTGTACCATTTGTAACATCATGGATGGAGCTAGAGGGTATTATGCTCAGTGAAATAAGCCAGGCAGAGAAATACAAGTACCAATGATTTCACTCATTTGTGGAGGATAACAACAAAGTAAAACTGAAGGAACAAAACAGCAGCAGACTCACAGACTCCAAGAAGGGATTAGTGGTTACCAAAGGAAAGGGAGTTAGGAGAGTGGGTGGGAAGGGATGGAGAAGGGGAGTAAGGGGCATTACAATTACTACACATAATGTAGGGGAGTCAAAGGGAAGACAGTATAGCACAGAAAAGACAAGTAGTGACTCTCTAGCATATTAAAACACTGATAGACAGTGACTGCAATGGGGTCAGGAGGGGGACTCAATATGGGTGATGTAGTAACCACAATGTAGCTCACGTGAAATCTTCATAAGATTGTATATCAATGATATCTTTAAAAAAAGTACACATGTAAATAGCAATGGAAGGAAATGTATGCCAACAGGCAAATAAATAATATGGGTAATGTAAGCTACAGGAATTCAGTAAAGATTGTGATGGGTTCAAGTGTTGACAACAGCCTTCCATAAGAGATGGGGACTGAGCACTGTGGACAGGATAGGCTCAACAAAATGGAAAGATCTTAAAAGAATACACAGACAAGTGTGGTGTGAATGAGGCTCTAGAGTGGGAAAGCGCCTGGCATGCCCAGAAGATAAGACTACTTATCTACAGAAGGGAATTCATAAGAGGGCAAATTGAGTGGAATCTAGAAAATGAAAAGGTAATCTTAAATGAAGATGTTTTAACTTAATCCTATGGACAAGGAGCCATTTCATCTGCCACAGCCTTTATAGTTTTGTAAATGTTTGTTTCAGTTTGGCCTCATCAGCTTTTACTCTCTGAAAGAATTAACCTTACCCAAAAAAGAGGGCTGGCTTTTGCCATTGGCTACTAGGAAGTGATATCGAGGTCTAATGGGAGGTCTTTGTCTGCACGTGAGCCCTAGCCACCCAACAGTGTGACAGCGTGACTTATCATGGGGATTTGAGCCATGTAGTATCTGTTCATCTATGCAGAGGTTGCAGATTAAACGTCAGTCATGTGGATAGTACATGAATGAGCTCCTACAAACACTCTGGACAAGACTTAAGTGAGCTTCCCTGGCTGGCAATACTCCATGTGTGTCATAATATACTGATGCCAGGAAATCTATGTTGTCTATTACTCCATGGGGAAAGGAATAAGGAAGCTCCATGTGTGGTACTTTTCTTGGACTCTGCCCAATGTGCTTCTTCCCTTGGCTGGCTTTAATCTGTTCTCTTCTGCTGTGATACACTGGCACCATGAGTATAAAAACCTCTCACTGAGTTCTGTGAGTGCTTCTAGTGCATCACTGAACCAGAGGGTGACCTTGGTAATACCTTGAACTTACAACTGGTGCCAGAAGTGAGGACAGTCTTGTGTCGACTATGCTCCCTCTCTAACTTTGAAATTGGTTAAATTTTAACAGGTTAGCCATCAACAGATAGGAAGATCTCAGAGTGGTATTCTCACCTGCAAATTTTCTCTATTCAAAGGTATGTATCATTGGCTACTTTTTCTTGTCTTTGACAAAAATATTATTCACAATAAAATAGTCCCCTGATAATATGTTAATTCAGATGACTTTTAAAAAGTCATCTTTAATGTAGAACCTCATAGGTTAAAAATACTACACAGCAAATTGACCATTTGACCACTTATTCACTGAGTTTCTTGAAAATCTGCATGTGATCAATGAAATGAAGACCACTAAATTAAAAGTAGGTCACACAACCACTGAAGTGATCCTATAATTCACTCACATAAAGGGTCCTCAAGAACCTCAAAGGAGAGTGAATATGAGTGATAATTTCATTCCTAAATAAATGTCTAAAATGGCTTTTAAAAATCCTTTAGGATCACTAAAGTTACTCTACCTTGGAAAATGAATTTTGAAAAAGGCAATAAATTTTTACATGAAGTTATATAATGGTCACTTTGCTCCTTTTTAATAATAGCATATGTTTCCATTAATGGAAGTTTTTACTCACCTATGAGTAGAAGATGCTCATATGGTGAGCACCACAATAACAACAAAAGACACAAGGAAGGGCTAAAAACAGAGGGATTTGTTCCTAAGAGACTATAATAGTTCTTGATTGTAATGATTATTTCAATGAATTAATATACTAATTCCATCCGGTAAGTGTACAACAAAGCATTTTTTTGTTTTACAAATTCTGGTATGGTAATATTACAACTTTCTTTTCTGATACTCTGTTCATTTTTCTCTATTTAATAGGGTCAAATTCTATTTCTCCAACAGATTTCTCTGGAAGTAGAAGAAATCTTTTTATAATAGGGCACATTTGAAACTCAATTAGTCCTTTTTGGAATAAAGCCAAATCATGAGTAGAAAACTATTTTTATTATACACTTTATTTCTCTATATGGATTCAGAAATGAGCATTACTATTCTAAGAGTTAAGAGATTTAGGTAAATATATATTCTAGCACCTTGATGCAATGTCTTCTCTTTTAGTTTCTTTGCTGATTCCTCCTCTGCTTACTCCTTATCTGGTGGTGTTACATCCTTGACCTTGTTCTTTGCTCAGTCTTGATGCTCTCCCTGGGAAATCAGATCCATCCAGTCCAGTGATTTCAATGACCATCTGTCTTCTCTCTCCTAGATCTTTACTCAACTAAATGTCAAACTTTACCAGTTATCGGCAATCATTAGAGAAGCTATTTCAGAACCCATATTCCCAGATCTCACCTAGATTTAATCTATTAAAATCTCTATAATACTTCCAGGCAATCTTTATTTTTAACAAATATATCTATGTAGCCACAAGCAAATGTCCACAAATTGTCATCTGGGAACTACTGGTCTAACAGATCACACCATCCCAAATATAAAACATAAGTCTAAAACTCAATTCAGAAATTCAGAATTCCCCATATAATCAGGTATCCTTTCATATTATCAGTCTTAATGGAATGAGCTTCT
The DNA here is from genome assembly GCF_040802235.1 of Manis javanica. NCBI lineage: Eukaryota > Metazoa > Chordata > Mammalia > Pholidota > Manidae > Manis > Manis javanica. The sequence goes on along the minus strand of NC_133166.1, from coordinate 83,353,379 downwards.
GTGTTTGAGCTGACACACAAAGAGTTATTCTGGAGTCACCTCCCTTTTCCTCCCTTGGTCAATTGGTCCTTTCATCTTCCACTCAGCTATTGTAATTAACTGGTATCTAAATATTCGCACTTGATTGTAACCTCTGGTAGACCATGATAAATGTGTTTAAAACCCTGACACATGAGAATAATTACAGATATTATATAAACTACAAAAAAAAGAAGGATCTCCATCTTAAAATAGAAATTAGAAACTTATTCCATTTCATCTGAATAACACCCCATTCTGCAAAGTCACACTGTTCTTTCAAGCTTTAATGCTTTTGTGCAATTTCCTCTGCCTTGAGTAGCCTGACTTCCCACATTTTCCCCAACTGAAATACTGTCCATTTATAAAGGCTCATATAAGACTTCATCCATGGTACTTTCCTAATGATCCCAAGTGAAAATAATACTATCTTCCCTTATGTACTTAGAATTCATATTTACCTTTGTTCCTCTGGTGTATGAGACTTATAGGTTCTTATTAAATGGGTGCTGAATAAACAGAGTAAGGGAAGCATGGTGAGCATATATTCCCTATGATGGAGAAACTCAAGTTTTATAATTTCTGCTTTGAATTTAAAACTCTCTTTTGACCTCTAATTTGCACCAAAAACAAATATAATGATAAGGACTTCAAAACTAAAATTTCACAGAAAAATGCATACCAAAATATCCTTACTCTTAATACCAAAGATGACACATGAGAATAATTACAGATATTATATAAACTACAAAAAAAAGAAGGACCTCCATTTTAAAATAGAAATTAGAAATTGTACCACTATTGGAATTGCCAAAAATCATCATTACAGAAAGTTGTTTGGGGTTTTCTTATTGAGTTCCACCAAATTTTATATGAAAAGCAGTAAAAAATAAAGATATTTTCAAATGCTCCATTATTTTAAATGAGTCTTTTTGCTTTAATAATGACAGGTGATGAATCACATAATTAATGTGTTCAAAACCCTGCCAGAAGAAAATTACACTAAATATGATGCTTTAGAAATCTGAAGTGTCCTTTAGAGATTATGTGTTAACTCTTTCCCAGCAGAATAGCTTGAAGTGGTAGACTGATCAAGGTTAGGCAAGTATCAGGAAATTCTTTCCTATTCGTTGTACTTTTATGGATTATAGTATTTAATAGGCTTAGCTACTTTACTTTTCTTAATACCGTATTACATCAAAGGAAGATACAGATCTTCCTTTTTTTTATTTTAGGACCCTTTAGAAATTACGAATTAAAACAAGTGTCTTCTATACTCATTAAATGAGAATTTTTTCTATCTTTTGAACTGCTAGTTATTTAGGTTCCATAACAGTGGCGTGAGCACAGAGATAAATTACATTGTGGTCTATCTCACTTTTGAAATATCACCCTCTTCTCTTAAATCAATATATGTTTTTGCTTCTGATTTAAATGCTATGAGCATCACAGATTTTTATGTGATTTTCTTTCTTATTAGACCCAAGTTGCTAAGAGAGGATTTTTAAAGCCTGAATTTCTAATAAAAGGAACTGTAACTGCTATAAAAATGAGGAAATTGAAAAGGTGACTCCACTTATTTCCCACTTAATAATGTGCCAACTGTAGAAGGTACGCTAACTTGTTTCAGTGGCTATGGGGGCTGAAAGGTTTCTTGCCAGGCATTTGTCTGGCACTGCTTTTTTATTTGGCCTGGCTGTAAAAATAAAAGTGCTCTCATTTCTCCAAAGCTTGAAATAGTTGAAACCAAGCTACACACACATAAAAGTTCCTGTGTTGCATGGTAATTAGGTATAATTGGTAAATAGTTCACAATATGAAAATAACGAACATTATTGTTTAGACAAACCAAGCATTGTTTAAGTCAGCTAGGACATGTGTCCTTTACTGGCACCACCACTGAAGTTCAAGATATTATCACTTCATGCTTAGATTATTCAGTGATCTCTGAATCATCACAGAAAAGATTTTCAATCCTTCAATCAGCTTGTACAGTACTTTAAATTAATGTATCTAAAGCACTGTTTGGCTCCCACGTAGCATTCAAATCCATCTAAAATATGACCCCACCTGCTACTGTCAAATAGAAAAAAAAAAAAAAAATTATTCCATTTCATCTGAATAACATCCCATTCTGCAAAATCACACTGTTCTTTCAAGCTTTAATGCTTTTGTGCAATTTCCTCTGCCTTGGGTGGCCTGACTTCCCACATTTTCCCCAACTGAAATATTGTCCATTCGTAAAGGCTTATATAAGACTTCACCCATGGTACTTTCCTAATGATCCCAAGTGAAAATAATACCATCTTCCCTTATGTACTTAGAATACCAAGTTGTATATACTTATATAAAACTTACTGCATATTCCCTTGGGGTAAGACATATTTTTCTTCCACTGAGTTCCTGGCCACTACAGACAGTGCCTTATAGTAACACATGTACATGTAGCACCCAATACATAGTAAGGGCCAAACACATACTCACTGAATAAATGATACCATGAATGGGGAAAATCATCCGTGTTGCTACTTAAGTGGGTCATGCCCCACACTAAGCCACAAATTAAACTAGGTTGGGGCAGATTTTCCTTTCTTGGGCACCCGTGAAATGCTTTGAGCTAGCTCCTTGGGGAGAGGGGCTATAAAAGCCATAAGTCAGAATGTTAGCTGAAGTGACTGCTCCATGGCCAGTGCCACGGTTAACATTCTCACCCACGAGAAATCGATGGCTTCATTGTGCAAAACTCTATTTTGCCAGGGGTTACTTGAAGGTAACTTCAGAGCAAGTAATCACATGTTAGTTCAAAATGCTAACTTCCTGATGTATAGGAAAGAATAATCAAAGAATCTTTACACAGATTCATCATGATAAACAGCACACATTTTGCTTAAAGCTACCTTCAACCCTGCATAGGCTCTTAAAATGTTTTAGGAAGATGTTGTATGCTGCGATCACCTAGGCAGCCACTGTGGCATCTACTGCAGACTCCGGCTATGATACTGGGTTCAAGGCTGTGATGGTAAATAAAATGGGGATAGCATGAACTGGAGAACCTGTCACAAGTGTAGCAAACCTGAGGTCCATGGGGAGAGGAAAGGAGTGGTGGCTGATTTTGATTCTTTAAACAACAAAGATACAGCATTCTGACCTGGAGTATCAGTCAAGAGGACATCTCTGCTTTTGCCACTAAGAGACTGTAATGCCTAAAAGTGATGAAGATAGAGATGGGACAGGGTAAGTGCACTGAGGCAGAATCAAGGAAATGTCAGCAAAGTGAGAGTGGGTAAAATGATATTGGAGAGGGAGAGATTTTAGAAAATTTTTATGAGTAGAACTCTTAACTTGTTAGCTTTTTGTTTGCATTTTACTGAAGGATTTAAGTAGGGCAACTCTTACAAGAACGAACGCCCTATAAAGAAAATGTATTCAGTTCAATGTGTTCAGCTATAATGTCAGCTTTAGTTGTCTTGTCATTTTCTAATTCCACAAGGGTAAAAGGTACTGTGCTTTGCCCCAGCTTTAGGGTTCCCAGATAAAATAGAGGATATTCAGTTAAACTGCCATGGGATTTGATATTATATGGCACATACTTATTTATATTAAAAAAAATTAGTCTTTACTCATCTGAAATTCAAATTTAAGTGGGTAGCTTATATTTCTACTTGCTATATCTGAAAGCCTTACCAAATCACTAATATCACAGTACTGAGAAAAATCAATTCCTGAGTACTCTTCATCTATCATTTTGTTCTTGTTTAAGGTGCTTCTAATTACTTAGACCGAAATTTACTATATTTGATATGAACTAGTCACATTTGAGTCCTCATGCAAGCTGTGTTAAATTTACTTTAATAAGAATGAACAAATATGAGTTAAGAGCCACAGATAGTGCTATGAATAGGCTCAGAAACATGGGTTTTAAACTATAAAAGACGGAGAGGAGAACAAGGACATCTAGATAACAATGGACAGACACCATTATTAGTGAGAATATCAAGCCTGTGAGGCACAGGAAAACTGAATTGATGACCTAGAAAATAAGATCAAATTAAGATACAGCAGACTGGTCAAGGTCCCTGAAGACATGAAGGCAGGGAACAGATAAAGATTCCTACCAGTGAATAGAAGACAAAGATGCTGGGATGTTAACCTAGTCAACACTGTCTCTCCTCTGTGCAAAAGACAAATAAAGATCAATCAATTAACATCTGAAAAACTTTTCTGGTCAAAGAAAGCTGCTTCAAAATTAGCATAATGATGCACCCACACATGAGATTTTAGTACTGTGCCTGCGTTATGAAGGATTATTTATTGCTCTGGTATTTTACATTGCAAATACTGATAACGAAGAAGTACCAGGGTGCAACTTGAAAGGCTTGGTTGTAGTGGTTGGGACACAAGCAACAATTACATACAGCAAAAAAAAAAGGTAAAAATTCATGGGTTGCATATTTTAAATAAATGTAAGCATCTGCTTAAATATTCTTATTTTTCTGAATTTAAAAATTGCATTGAAATTTCACAAAGTAAGTAACTAGCAGGCACTACAATGTCTGATTATAATGAAACTATTAGTCTTTCTTTGATTACATTGTAAATTAATTGAAAGATGTGATTTTTCTTCTATTATATTCTTTAAAATAGACAATTCAAGCAGAAACTTAATACACACACAAATGCGCGCACACACACACACACACACACACACACACACACACACACAATCCACTTCCTTTGAAACATTTTCATCAGCTCCTTTTATCTTTTTGGCAGCAAGCAACGAACCACAGCAGGAGCTAAGCCCCCAGTTCAGGATTGACAGCTCACATCCCACCCTCTGGGGCTGAACTCCCTAGGCTGTGGTGGCTTCTGAAGGTAAACCACACAGGCTATGACCAGGCAAAACAGGGGCACTAAAATATAAGGAGCAAAATTATCTTGGAAGAATTTGATATTTCAATCAAAAACAAAATCATTACGGTAGTCAAAATGGGAAAAATCTGACTTTGCTGGAGCTTCTTAAACTTGCTTCACAGAATATCCCCTGCAAATCCATTGCCTCTGGCTGGGCCTGGTGTTCCCATGCGATCCACAAAGACCATCTGTCCATCCCTCCAATGGGCAAACTTGACTGTCTTTCATGTGCCCTACCTGCCCAGCAGACCATCACATACTCCTCCAAGCAGGGGTAGAAAGACAGACAGAATCAGAAGAAAAGGCTGGGCAAAATGTAGCTCCCTTTATAGGGGCAGGGTGGGTCAGGGTCCTGAAATTAGTTAATGTGACATATTCAAAGCCAGGCTACATAAAGTAGCTTAGGTATTGGTGTAGAATCAATACTGTCCAAAGGAAATATAGTGCAAGCCACATACATAATTTAAAATTTTCATACAGTCTCATTAAAAAAGTAAAAATAGGGGAAATTAATTTTAATAACATTTTATTTAACAGAATGAATCTGAAATATTACCATCTTGGTCTATAATCAACATTAAAAATTAGCAAAAAAAAAAATTTTACGATCTCTTTTTCCATTCTAAGCTTTAAAATCTGATAAGAAACTTTTTACACTTTACAGTAGACATCAATTCTAATTTACCACATTCCAAGTGCTTGATGGTCTATGTGGCTAGCGGCTACCATATTGGAAGTGAACACCTAAATTTTAACTCAGAAACCACACTCTGTGCCTTCAATCCCTCTGGCAAACTTTTCCCTCTCTAAGAGGTAGGAAATGGGTCTTTCAAGTAAGGGAGTAAAAACATAGAAGAGAAGGATGGAAATGAGTATTAGATTATAATCATGATTCAATAAGGGAGATTTAAAGTTCCCGTGGCTCATGGAGAAACTCCAAGAATGGCCATATATTTTCTTGGCCCCAATCTGTGCACCATGACTCCATATTTTAAGTTTTGTGTATGATCTATCTGCCTGGTAATGTCAGAAGGCTACAAGAGTTGCCCAACTACTTGCTAGATTACTGCCCTAAAGCCACAACAAAAGATAAAAGGAACACACTGAGATAGGCAGGAGAGGCAGAGCCAATCTCAGCAAAAAAACCCACCCCTCGCACAGCAACACACAATAAGGAGGGCTCTCACCAGGCTGGTGCTTCTTCTAGAGTGAAGGGTTGGTGCCCCACACTGTGGACCCCAACCCCTGGGAGATGAATTGAAGAGATGAGCTCCCAAAATGTCTTGCCTGGAAAACCAACTGGGTTGATGTCTGGAGGTTCAAAAGTGCTATAGGAAATTGAGACTCCCCTCTCAGAGGGTTTGTGTGCAGTCTCACTTGCCCCAAAAGACAGCAAAAAAATAGCAGTTTGAAAAGTACCCAGAGTATATGCAAATTTGACCTTGAAAGCCACCTACAAACTATGTAATCCGGAGAAGTTACTTAATGCCGTTAAGCTTTGTTTTCATTCTCCCTATTCCATGTTTAAAATAGTGATGCTAATTCTAAATGTCAAAATTGTTATAAAATTAGATATTATGTATGCCAATCATAGTGCCTGACACATAGTAAGCATTCAACTCATGACAGATATTATTAAAACTGGAAATTCTATGCTTCTCTGGCATGAGAGAGATTCATTTGAAGATCTGGGGGCACTGGCTGGAGGGGTGGGGGACAGTTCTGAAGTTCCCCAGACTGAGACAGAGTTGCTGACAGATGCCATGGTCCCACTCTCCACACAGCCTGCTAGGACAGGCAGGCAAGCCTGGACATGCCATTCTCCCTCTGCCTCCCTCTAGGACAGGCAAGCACAAATGGTCATGGGTGCTCCCACTCCCTAGCTAAACTCAAGCATGGACAGTTGTGACACTACCCAACACCCCTCATCCTCTACCCATGGCTGGGGCTAAGCACAAGTGGTTCAGCATTCTCCTGCTTCCAGCCTACTGCTGGCACATGCACACAGACAAGGCATTCTTATACGGCACTGCTGAACCCTATGGGCATGCACAGTCAGATTTTCCTGCTACCTTTCTGAAGCCAGTGAGAGCCACTGGGCATGCACAAACCACAAAGGGGACACTCCTTGATCACCTGGCTCTGGTAAACAAAAAGGCTAGTATTCCAAAACTCCATGGGACTGTAATAACTGGAAAGACAGTTCCTGGCAGGCCACTAACTTCAAGGCCCTGCAAAGACCCAGACTGAAACACAACCCTGTTCTTCCTGTGAAAAAGGACTATTAAGTTAGCCTGGAGCTGCAGTATCAGGATAGGCTTCAGGTTTCTCACATAGCTAGAGACTAAGGAAGTGCCCCCAGAGAACATAAGCAGGGAGATACCACCCTTGAGCACCCTGTTGGTCTCACTGTAGCTCAGTGACTCTTCCTAAAAAGAAGGTTATATACTCATCTGGAGCCCTGATTTTTGCAACTGTCTCCCAGGGGACACCTCCAGATCTCCTATTCTGGAGGCCGGTAGGGATTATGATTTCAGTCCCACAGGACTGTATGTTCTATACTTTCATACTGCTGCCTGAAGGTCTGCCTTCCAATCAACCTGAAGCTAGTGTTAAATGAGATTCCTCCTCTAGCATTACTGACAGGTCTTGGCACATCCTCAACAATGGGGGCATATCAAAAATAAATGAGGCGTTTTAGACAGTCAAAAGACTCAAGAGACAATCAAGAGCAAGGGCGAGGTTGAATAGAAAGGATCATCACCAACACAAGCCACTCTTTCAAGACTGGAGAGGAGCTATTTGCCTAATACATAAAAATAGAGAATCAAGCAAAATGAGAAAACAGAGAAATGTCTGTCAAATGAAAGGAAAGATGAAACCTCAGAAAAAGACCTAATGATATGGAGATAATAATCAACCTGATGAAGAATTCAAAGTAATGGTCATAAAGATGCTCACTGAACTCAGGAGAAGAACGGATGAACACAGTGAAAATGTCAACAGAGAGATAAAAATATAAGAAAGTCCCAAACAGAAGTCACAGAAATGAAGAATTCCATAAATGAACTGAAAAATATACTAGAGGGGTTCAACAACTGACTAGATAAAGTAGAACAGATCAGCAAGATGGAATATAAAGCCATAGATCTCACTGAGAGCCTCAAAAAGAAAAAATAATTTTTAAAAAGTGAAGATAATTTAAAGGAACTCTAGGACAACATCGAGCAAAATAACATTCACATTACAGAAGTCCCAGTAGTAGAAGAGAGAAAGAAAGGGGTAGAAAATGTATTTGAAGACATAATAGCTAAAATTCCCTAACCTGAAGAAGAAAACGGACATCCAGATCAAGGAATCCCAAAGAGTCCAATTAAGATGAACCCCAAAAGATCCACACCAAGACATATTATCATTAGAATGTCAAAAGTTAGAGAGAGAATCTTAAAAGCAGCAAGAGAAGAACAACTTCTTATGTATAAGGGAGTCCACATAATACCATCAGCAGATTTTTACAGACCAGAAGGAGTGGCATGATACAGTCAAAGGAATGGAAGGGAAATAAAACTGAACAAAGAATTCTCTTCCTGGCAAGGTTATTACTCAGAATTGAAAGAGAGATACAGAGTTTTCTAGACAGGCAAAAGGTAAAGGAATTTATAACCACTAATCTGGCCTTATAATAAGTATTAAAGGGACTTCTTTAAGCTGAAAAGAAATGGCACTAATTAGCAACAGGAAAACATACAAACATAAATACATAATAAAGGTAGTGGCTTAATCACTTATAAAACAACTAAGAAGGTTAAAAACATAATTAGCAAACCTAAACTACAATAATTAATTAAGAATTACATAAAAATGCAAAAAGTGACATCAAAAACAAGAATATGGGCAAGAGGAGTGAAATGTAGTTTTGGAATGTGTTCAAATTTAAGCTGCTATCAATTTAAAATACTGTTATATAATAGGGTGATTTATGTGAGCTTCATGATAACTACAGAGCAAAAACATATAAAAACACAAAAGAAAATGAGAAACGGATCTAAACCTAACACTAAAGAATGTCTTCAACCCAAAAGGGAAGAGAGAAAGAAAGGAACAAAAAGAAAGTATAAAGAACAAAAAATAGGGATGGTAGTACAACATGTAGAATATAGCCAATGATTTTCTAACATCTTCCTATGTTGACAGATAGTAACTGTACTAGTTGGGGTGAAGATTTAATAATGCAGGGAAACTGCTGAACCCCTGTGTTGTATACTTGTAACCAATGTAAGATTGTATATCCACTATAGTTCTATAATAAAAGAGGTTACACAATATGTACACACTACATATGCTTTGCACAAAAAAACCAGAAAACAAAAAAATGGCAATAAGTGCATAGCTGTCAATAATTATCAAATACATATGGACTAAATCCTCCAATAAAAAGAGTGGCTGAATGAATTAAAAAACAAGATCCATCTACATGCTGCCCACAAGAGACTTACTTCAGACCTAAAGACACACACACACTGAAAGAGAAGGTATGGAAAAAGGTACTGTATTTATAAACAAAAGGAAAGCTGGTATATTCATTATACTCATATCAGACAAAATAGATATGATTTTGTCTGTTTGATTAAAACAAAGACTATAACAAACGACAAAGAGGGACACTACATGATGATACAGGGATCAATCCAGTAAGAAGATAAAACATTCATAAATATATATGCACCCAACATAAGAGCACAAAATATATAAAGCAAATATTAACAGAGTTAAAGGGATAAACTGACAACAGTAATAGTAGAAGATTTTAACATCCCACTTACATCAATGGATAGATCACCCAGAAACAGTCAATAAGGACACATCAGCCTTAAATAACCTGTAAGCCCAGATGGACTTAATAGATACAGAACATTCCATCCAAAAGCAACAGAATATACATTCTTCTCAAGTGCACATGGGACATTCTCTAGGATAGATTGCATTAGGACAAAAAACAAGTCTCAATAAATTTAAGACTGAAATCACATCAAACATCTTTTCCAACTACAATGGTATGGAACAAAAATCAATTAGAAGAAAACTGGAGAAACAACAAATACAAGATTAAACAACATGCTACTGAACAACTACTGGGTCACAGACGAAATTAAAGGAGAAAACAAAAAATACCTAGAGACAAACGAAAATAGAAATATGATATACCAAAATCTATGGGATTCAGAGAAAACAGTTATAAGAGGGAAATTCATAGCAACCCAGGCGTACTTCAAGCAACAAAGAAAAATAATAAGTAAACAATTTAATTTTACACTATATGAACAAGAAAAAGAACAAATAAAGTCAAAAGTTAGCAGAAGAAGGGAAGTAATAAAAATTGGAGCAGAAATAAATGACACTAAAAAGACAATACAAAAGATCAAAGACACTAAGAACTCATTCTTGGAAAAGATAAACAAAACTGAGAAAACTTTAGCTAGACTAAAAAAAAAATTGGTTCAAATAAATAAAATCAGAAATGAAAGAGAAGTTACAACTGATAACAGAAATACAAAGGATAACAAACTATTATGGACAATTATATGCCAATAAGTAGGACAACCTTAAAGAAATGGATAAATTCCTAGAAATTTACAATCCTCCCAAACTGAATCATGAAGAAATAGAAAAATTGTAGTAGAATGGTTAGTAGTCAGGAGGCTGAATCAGTCATCAAAAGCTCCCAACAAACAGAAGTCTGAACCCAGATGGCTTCACAGGTGAATTCTACTAGACATTAAAAATTTTAATACCTATTCTCAAACTCTTCCAAACTCATTTTATAAGGCCAGCATTACTCTGATACCCAAACCACAAGAATACCACTAGAAAAAGTCACCCAAGAGAGAAATCTGGGAGTCCCCACATATCCGTCCTCCTGTCTCACTGTTGTCAAAATCAATTACAAAGCCCTATCTGTTCTTTCTCATTATAGACTTGTGACCCCTGCATTTCTGCAGTTCTATTGCCCCTATCTTATTTCACTACCTCGGTTTCCTCTTCCTAGACTATTATAAAATAATTTTCTTTTAAAAATAGATTTATTAAGATATAATTGACTTACAGAAAATTCACCATTTAAAATATACAATTCAATTTTTTAAATATATTCACAGAATTGTGCAATCATCACCAAGTCCAAATTTAGAACATTATTATAACCTAAAAACAAACCTCATACCCTTCAGTCATTACTCCTTATTCCCTCCATTCTTCCCAGCCCCAAGCAACCTCTACTTTATGATTCCATAAATTTTCCTATTCTGGATACTCCATATAAACATAATCTTACAATATGTGATATTTTGTGACTGGTTTCTTCCACTTAGCATAATGTTTTCAAGGTTTATCCATTTGAATCACGTGCCAGTACTTCATTCCTTTCTATTGCTAAACAATATGGATATGCCAGATTTTATTCATCACTTTATAGACATCTGGGTTGTTTCCATTTTTTAGCTATTACAAGTAATGCTGATATGAACATTTGTGTGCAAGTTGTTATGTGAACATATTTTCAATTCTCTTGGATATATATTTAAGAGTAGAATTATGAGGTCATATGGTAATTCCCTATTTAACCTTTTGAGGAACTGCCAGTTTTCAAAAGTAGCTGCAACAATTTTTATTCCCACCAGCAATGTATGAGGGCTCAGATTTCTCCACATTCTTGCCAACACTTGACTTTTGGAGTACAGCAATCCTAATGGGTATGAAGTGGTATCTCATAGTGGTTTTGACTTGCATTTCTCTGATAGCTAATGATATTGGGCATCTTTTCATGTGCTAGTTGGCCATTGGTGTATCTTCTTTGGAGAAAAATCTATTCAGACCCTCTGTCCATTTTTCAATTGGGTTATTTGTTTTTCTTTAGTTGAGTTGTAAGAGTTCTTTAGATATTCTGGATAGTACACCTTTATCAGATAAAAGGTTTGCAAATGTTTTCTCCCATTCTGGGTTGTCTTTTCACTTTCCTGATAGTGTTCTTTGATACACAAAAGTATTAAATTCAGATGAAGTCAGATTTATCTATTTTTAATCGTTCTGCTGTGCTCTTAGTTTCATATCTAAGAAAACCACTGTCAAATCCAAGGTCATGAAGATTTAGCCCTATGCTTTCTTCTAAGAGTTTTATATTTTCAGTTCTTAAATTTAGGTCTTTGATCCATTTTGAGTTAATTTTTTCAAATGGTGTGAGGTAGGATCCTTTAATAATTTTTAAACCCCTCTACCAATCTTTGGTCTTGCTGCCAAAATGATTTTTCTTAAAAGAAAACAAGTAACAGTTCCTATCCCATCATCACATAATTAAAATCTCTAAATGGTTTTGTCATATCTGTTGCAGTGATCCTTAACCTTGAAGGATTAGAGAAGCTAATGAAACCTATGAACACCTTCCCCAGTTAGTGTGTATGTGGATATACATGTGCACATGTACACTAACACACACACACACCACACCCCTTTGCATGTAATTTCAAAAGATTCACAAATGCACTAAAACTCATCTAAACACCACCAGCCCAAAGAATAAAGTTCAAAGTCTTTTGCAGTCCTTTACCATTCAATGTTCCCCAGGATCTGCTCTGACCCTCATTCTAGCCCCCTGTCCTCCATTCTCCAAACTGGCTTCCCAAAGATTACCATTAAAAGCTCTCTGACCCTATCCAATATGTCATGCTACATTATAATCATATTTCTTTGCACATATATACTATTCTTTTTGACCAAAACATACTCCCTCAGCTCACATGACTGTTTTAAACATTAAGTGTGATAACTGTGCAAGTGAATCTGGAATATAGAAGGTATAATGTTTGCTAAGTCTTGAAGAGGATTAGCAAATGTTGGGAAATTAGGACTATAATATATTCCTACAATTTTTTTAAGTGACTGTGTTACATCTCTATTTTTCCATTTAATAGTTAATTTTGGAAAATCTAGTATGTGTATGTATGAAAATTATATAACACAAGTGATAATTAGTCCAAGTAATAATTAGTCTAAGGGAAGATAAACTGATCACAAAACCATCTCACTTTTATAAATTCCTCTTGTAAGTTTTTAACAGGATCACACTGGTTGAAGTATCCATTTCAGGGAAGTAATGACATAACACAGAGTTTATCTCAGAAAATATAACATTGTGTGTGTTTGGGAAAAGGGATTCAATTAAAAGGGTTACTGAATTTTCACACACACACACACACACACACACATATATATATATGTTCATTCCACCACATCAGTGATCTTTCCTAGACATCATTTTAAAGTGCATCAATTTACATATATTTTGTTAGTTAAAATTACTACTTCTGGAAATGTAAATGAAGGAAATGAAATCACTATCTAAAGAGATAGCTGCCTCCTATGTTCACTGCAGCATTGTTCACCATAGTTAAGACAGAAACAACCTAAGAGTCTATTGATGAATGAATGGATAAAGAAAATTTGGCATATATATAAAATGAAATGTTATTCAGCCAATAAAAAGGAAGGAAATCCTGTCATTTTTTACAACATGGATGAACCCTGAAAGCATTACTCTAAGTAAAACAAATACTGTATGATCTCACTTATATGTGAATTCTAACAAACTCACAAAAACAGAGAAAAGATTGGTGGTTGTCAAAGACAGAGGGTGGGGAATGGGTGCTAGTGCTCAAAAAGTACAAACTTCAAGTTATAACATTAGTAAGTCCTGGACATATATAGTGTGTGTGTGACTATAGTTAATAATACTGTTTGTATATTCTAAAGTTGATAAGAGGGTAAATCTTGAAAGTTCTCATCACAAGAAAAATAATTGTAACTATGTGAGGTGATGGATGTTAACTAAACTTATTGTGTTGATCATTTCACAATATATACATGTATTAAATCTTTACATTGTACACCTTAAACTAATATACTGTTATATATTAATTACATCTGAAAAAACTGGGGGGAAAAAAACTAACAAACTAGTGCAAAACTAATACCAAAGGAAACCAGTACCTTGGTGGGGGCAAAAAGTAGTCTCTTAAAATTGTAGATCAAATATCCATAGCTGTATCAACTGGTAATCAACCCTTAAAAATCAAAACAGAACAAATAGTTCCAAAAGTGTGACATATTTGAGCGGAAAATTTCAGGAAGATCAATGTAAAATCATCAAAGAGTAACTGGGTAAATTTCTAGGAGGAATAGTTATCTAAGGGTGCTATGCAAGAACTGCCTCTATCCTGAGGAAACTGCACATTCGATTTGTGGAATATGACTAAGGGAAGGCATTAAGAACGATCAAAGATATTAGCAGGGAGCCTAGAAGGACTGTTCTGAAAAATGTATAACTTTTTACACTTAAAATCACTAAAGCTGACTTGAAATCCCTAATGGAAAAATGTTATAAAACACAGGTATTGACATTTTAAACCCCTAGTAAAGAAATCTAACAAACAAATTAACAGATAGATTGTGATGTTAAATTTCACTGAGTTTCCTATACAGATTTTTTATCTTTTTGTCTACAAAGAGATTTTGATTGGGTGAATGAATTAAATACATAATGCTTGACAAATTTCAGAGTTTCATCACTTAGGGTGTTAGAACATGTATTAATTAAAGAAAGGTGTAGAAAAAAATGAAACGTTGGTAATTACATGCAAGGGCATAAATGAAGTCTAATTTCATCAAGGCTAGGGCAAAGTCACAAATAGAGAGACTCTGATAATTAAAATGCAAACTTTATTTGATAAACTTCATGCTATTAAGCACTCACTCTCACAATAACTATATTGCCAAAATAAAAAAAATTACCTTCCTTACACAAATTGCCTCAGTCTGAAACCTTGTGTGTAAAAGAAAATAAAGTGGTACTTCAAAAGTCATAATATAAATAAATGATTATAATACAGATGAAATATCCTATGTTTCTTATACTTATTTGTGATTTTAAAAAATTCCTAGTTTTACAGCATAATTTTTTAAGTACAATGGACAAAAGAAAATATTCTAAAAGGCAAGTGTGAATTGTGCTTTTATTTCTTTCATTTTTCATTTTATAATTATATTTATTTCAACATTTTAAAGAATAGTATTTCCACTATTTAAGCTGTTTCCAACTAGATGTTTTCTGCAACATTTAAGCAAATGTTGGCAACTGAAAGAAGAGAAGCTGGATGTGATTGGTTAATTAAGATTTCAAAGAACCTGCTGCTCCCTAGAGGGGAGGCTAATTTCTCATTTATAAGCCCATTTATAACTCCAGCTCTGAGAAATAGTCCTAATAAAATTCACAGTTAAGTAGGCCTTCAAATGCATACCAGCCATTAACATTTGGGCTGCCTGCTGCTAGCAAAATATTAATATTTGATGGTACAGCATTTTCATTTTCTTAGACTATTTAGCATAAATCTGTTTCATGGTCTTATGAAACAGCTTTCTTTACGTGTTAAGCAGATTAAACTCAGGTTGTAATGGTTGGTTTTAGAATGACTTCAAAATTCTGTAGTTTACAGCCACTAGGACACTATGTATTTTCTGATTAGATTACTGCAATATTCCTTTCAATGACTGCAGAAAGATATACTATTTTTATAGGACAAAAACAACTTGTGGTAGAGTCATTTGAAAAGGAAAAGAAGAGGAAAAAGGGCCAGGAAGAGAGCAAACGGAGAAGAGAGTAAACACTTTTACCTTAGTAGTGTTTTCCAATTTATCAAGCGCTTGATATGTGTTCCTCCCTCATCTAATGCTCACAGCAATCCTAAGAGATACTCAGATAATTACTATACCACATTGCCAATGAAAAAACAAAAGCTCTAGATAAATTAAATTACACTTCAGTCACATGACTAGAAAATGGCAGAACAAGATTAGAATCCAGGCCTTGTGTTAAAAGAACTTGCGCATTTATTCGTGGAATATCTGAGCTACGCCTTAAATTTTCAAAAGCATAAAAATGTAAAGGGTGTGCATGTGAGAGAGACAGAAAGAGAGAGTTAGAGAAAGATAGAGAGAAGAGAGAGAATGCCAGGCACAAGGATGTGCATGGATAAAGGCATGAAGGCTTGCAAGTGTTTATGGCCCATTTCCTTCCCTAGACAGCAATCTCATCAAGCACCAGGGAACGGGGCTTTGCTCACCACTTACACCTCCAGGACCTAGCAAAGGGCACCATAAATAGTGGCTGCACAAATGATTGAAAGAAAGAAAACAAACTAAAAGAGAATGGTGATAAGGACATCAGAGAAAGGGAAGGTGTCAAGAAAGAGAACTTAGTATCAGATGTCACAGATACATCTAGATAAGAACTAAAATCCCTCCTGTGGAAAAAACAAGGAGATTGATGGTGACTCTGAAGAGTGGAAGGAATTTTCTAGTGGAAAGGAAAGACAATGTTCTGTGACTTAATCTCCATCTCCTCTGCTGCTTTAACTAGAGGAGGTTAAGGAATTGGAAATCATTTCTGGGCAAAACAGTGATACTCCTCTCAGGTCTACAGAAAGACCAGGAGAGCCGGCGGGGAAAACAAATGATGTCCCTATTATTATACCTAGGCAAAATGTTATCTCATCTGGATACAAACTCTAAAAAGAAAGAGGTGGAAAAGACCTAAGAATCTGTTCCACCCTTCCTTCCACCTAACGAAAGAAGTTTGACTGGTTTCTTAGGCACAAACAGTGAAGTCTGAACCTTAGGTTATTTTCATTTCTGTTTGTTACTATTTAAATTTTAGGAAAAATAAAACATGATCAAAAATTAAATGGTACAAAAACCTATCAGTTGTTTGGTTATGATACCTAAGAAGAGTATTTCAACAGTGAACAAAAGATGGCACATCAGTATCTATAATGATTACTACATAATATCTTTTTCTAAGTAATAAAAATACCTTACCGTTTTCACCTGTGATCGCTCTACATGTGCAAAAACAAAACTGACACAATTGAAATATGAGCTATAGTCCCTGAAAAATGAAACTGCTGATACCTCCTTCCTGTTTAAGGCTTCAATCTTCACATCAGTAGGACAAACACATTTCTTTATTCTTTGCTCCATCAAAGAATAAAAAGACTAGTCCTGAGATCTAAGAAGGTTGTTACTTCCATTAAGTTAAGAACAAGATCAATATGAACCTTGAGACATGGATCAATAACAAAAAAAATGCGAAAGGGATTTTAAACTTTCTCATCAAATTGGTGATGTGGGAAACTAGAAAGGATGATGCTTTCTAACTGAATTATCATTTTTCTTTTTCTGTGTATCAGTATTTTGCATTATGTATCAGGAAATATATGGCTTTTGCTTAAAGTCAGTTAACCAGGGTAATGAAATGAGAAAATGATTTTTAAATTTCTGCAATTCTTAATTATAGAATAATTATAAAGAAAGCAAATTTATTATTTTCAAGTTCCACCAGGAACAGAAAGGTCCTGGGGGACCTGCTGTAATGACCAGATAAGGCTGCCTGCATTAGCATGCCTCTTATGTGTATGGTAATCAGTATTTCCAAGACTGAAGCCTGCTCAGAAACATTCTGTTCTTTTAACCATTTAAAACATTCTCTTTCTAATCTTGCTCACATTATTAGTTTGCACAGGCAATGAAGAAAGCTGGTAGCAAAAGTAAATTTCATTGCAGGCACTGTTTACAATCCTTACTTAAGAGTTTAAATTAATAAGGTCTTTACTAAGTTTGGTTTTACCTTTTCTTAAACATTCCTCTGCTAAGTACTCTCAGCAATTTTTTTTTTTTTGCATTCAACAGTTTATTATGGTAAAAGAAGACAGAACAAGTTTGAGACCAATAGTGGTCATTTCATATCATTTCTACCTACATTTCATAAGCAAGAAGAAAAAAAATCATTGTGAGGCAAAAGTCTACCATAATATAGTGAGATAATAATAGAACAAATCTCTTTAGGATAGATTTTTGAAAGAAAAAGATCCCAGTGCCTTAAAAAGGACTTACTCACAAAAACTGGTATTCAGTAATTTCTTATCCTAAGAGCAAAGACCTCTTATATAACCACACTACAGTGATCAAAAGTAGAAAACTATCAGCTACTTGTAATGCTAACATCTTTCGAAGACAGATTTAATTTCAAATGGCCCTTGACATTGGGAAATGACCTTACAAATTCTGCATATACTAAAACCAATGATTTAAAAAATAATGGCAAAGTGAAACGGGCACTGGCCTGGGATTCAAGATGTTTTGCTTTTTCTGCCATCACTAGTTATGTGGCCTTAAGAAAGTCACTTAATCTCTGATCTTGGTTCATTTACCAGTAAAATAAAGAAACCAGCTACTGATCACCACAGTCTCTCCCAAGTTCCAACCTGCTGTGATTCTGTATAAGGACTACTAAAAGTAGAAAACTACTGTTTGTTTTTCAATTCAAAACAGGAGATTTTCAACATATTTTTCTGTCTTAAATTTCACTGCCAAAGAAGTACAGCGAGTCTCAACCAAGTGCATCCATTCTCTTGTGTTGAGAACTAAGACCTTTGAAAACTGTATGTTTGGACTTCAATGTATTTAAAACACAATATTTAGAGGATTTAAAGGAAAATGTAAGATGTTGTATAAAACAGGCAGTGTCATAATATCAAACATTTGTACAATTCCTTAAGGTTTATAAAGAACTTTCACGTTATCTCATTTATCTTGTCAAGATGGAGGGCTGTTATGTTTCCCATTTTACAAAGGTCAATTTTCAAGATGGTACTAGGATTGAGAGACTTCCTACTCCACAGTCCATGCTCTGTCCACTCTACCACATTAACTCAAACGTAAATAGAAACTCCCTAGATTTCACTTTAATTTAGGAAGGAATATTTTTTAAAAAGTATACTTGTAAGCTGTCACAGTCCTATTAGATTAGGAAAGGACAGCAAAAACTTTGCCAGTGTATAACATCAAATTTCTTAATTTTTTATCTGAAAGATATTACTGAAGAAAGTTTAAGTGAAACTTTAAATAATTGAAACTAATCCTGAAAAGATAAGTGTTTCTGTTTGCAGCTGAAATAAAGCCATGTTGCAGCAATGTAAAGACAATTTATAATTCACTTGGTTCTCAACACTGAAATTAGCTAATTCTTAATGAATACAGGATATTTCACATTATTTCTAATTTTAATTGCTCTTTTAAGACTCTGCACCATTCTATCTTAGACTGAATGACAAGCTTTTGTCTCAAGAGCTCTGGTATAGAATAATACTTAGAAAGACCATATGATCTTGAAATCCTCTAGGAGCAGGCATTGATTATTAAATAAAACATCTTTACCTACTAGTAGCTGAGATAAAAAGCTTTGTAATCATTTGTTTATCATTCAGATAAACCAGTTTATCTAAAAACCAAACTAAATCTTATCCAACCTCCATCACTGTGATACTCCTATAAGTAGTGATGACTGAGTTGTTTAATTGAGAAAGCACTTTAAGTTGAGGATTTCTGTGAACATATAACACTGGTAACCTTATATCCAGTTCTAGTCAGTACTTCAGGATTGCCTGTCAGTAACGGATAGAATTCCAAGAGTTGCAACATCTTTAAGTTGCTTCTTAAAATCAGTCATAGAATAACAGTCCTGCAGCATCTAAAACCACATTTACTTTCTATCAATGTTTTCCAGAATTTAGTTTTTTCATCATAATACCTGCATTGGTCCTTAGCTTAAAGATAGGTGTCATTTCTCCAAAAGCTATTTATAAATCACTGATTTTGATAATCAAACTACTCTTCAATGTGTTCTCCTTTTGTGACAGGATGACATTCTCAGGATTAGGAACATTTATGCAAAGGAACAAAATGTAAGAAATCCTGTCTAGGAGGAGGCATAAGAAGCAAAATTTTCAAGTTTCTCACTTCGCTGAGAGAAAACACCAGTGGATTCTTGAATCCATTTATAGACACATGCCTAACTAAACTCAATAAATTTGGCTTCCTGAATTGTAATGCCAGAGTCAGTTTTTAACAATTCTTTATAAAAATCAGTGTACATCTGAGGGTTGCCAAGTTACAGTAAACAAGGTAATATACGGAGTGGGTGATTACAACAGCCTCCAGAATCGGAATGCCCACATCGAACTCCTAATTCTTCCCTCAGTGATCTTTGTTAGTGAGGATTCATATTGCTGACAAAATAACAGAAACCCCAGAGAGAAGTCTTTGTTCCTCAAATAAATGCCCAAAGGTTGGCAGTCTAGGGCTGTCGTTCAGAGCTCTCCTCCCCAAAGTTCACAGGGACCTAGTTCCTTCCAGCTTTCTGCTCTGTCATCCCTACCGTGCAGCCCTGGTCTTCACAGTCAAAGATGAGCCTCAACTGGCCCATAACTATGACAGGAGAAAAGAGGAACAGAGAAGGGGCGAAGCAGCAGAGGGTGCAAGCCAGTGCTCTTAAGAATGTTCTCCCAAATTACCCACAACAATTTTTTTTTCCACAACTAGTCACACTTAACTGCAAGGGAGGTTAGGAAATGTGGGTCACATGCCAGCTGGAACCATTATTGCTAAGGGAAAAAGTGAAAGCAGATATTAGAGTACTAGCTGACTCTACCACACTAACCATGTGATTTTAACCACTGACTCCTCATCTGTAAAATGGGAACAATAATGAAATCTCCCATCATGAAGTTACTGTAAAAGGAAAAAAGGAAACAATAATAATCAGTATAGAGTGATTAGTATAGTGTCTGGGATGTAATAAACCCAACAAAGTAAATAATTATTTTTCTTCAGAAGTTTTTCTTTTGCTTACTTTTTTCCTTCCAATTGTTAAAACATTATATGAACTGTTTTGTTCTGTTTCGTTTACCTATTTTTAACCCAATCCCCAAATTATCTGCACAGTATAAAGAGAGTGATCTCAAAGCAATGCTTTCAGCAAGGCCCCTCCCCTTTCTAATGCTCTTGCCAACACACAAAACACGCACACAAACATTCTCTTTGTTTCAAAGAAAAATTTAGTGGCATCCCACTAACTAGACTCAAGTGAAAACTCCTTCCAGAGCTATGCCATGATCTCATTACCTCCCCAATACATCCCAATACCTTTCCAACCATATTTCCTATAAGATCCAAAGTAGATCCTACTTATGATAACAACAAAATGAGGACTAAAAGTACTAAATTAATAGAGCCTATCACTTCTTGAAGGGTTTTTTTGGCCAGGTAATGCACTAAGTGTCTTAACATGAACTCTCTCTTTTAATCTTCATATAATCCTGTGAGGTTATCATCGTCATTATCCCCGGGTTATGTGAGGTAAAGAAGCAAACTTATTATGCTATACATATTTGATTCAATGGAAATTTTAACTTACTTTGGCAGTAAAACTATAAAACAGCATAAGTGTTCCCTTAGGCTGAGACAAACATCACAACCCTTACAGAAAGCACCAAGGTGGCTGGCATGCAGCTCCAGGGTGACCTTTTGTATGAAAAGGGAGGTCACAAAAAACTGAACTATGGGAAGATTAACACAGACTTTCAGAACATGTCAGAGCCCCAAAGAATGGCAGGAATGAACTGTCCTTGCCTTTACATATATGACTTAAAGATTTGTCTCCTCAATTTTTGGACGAAACTCTCAGGAGAGAGGAGAATGTTTTCCTTAACCCCTTTCCCCTTTAGGTGATGGTAAGAAAGAGGCTGCAAATGACTGCAATATACTTTTTGGGCTGGGAACAGTTAAAAGGCAGGGATTAAACCAGCATGCTCTCTTTTCTTCCGAAGGAGGGAGCTGAGCAGTAGGACTGGGAATGCCACCACTCTGACCGCAAGATGTTGTGATCTATTTGCTTCCATGGTCTCCTCATCTTTCTGTCAGAAAGCAGCCAGCCCTCCTGACAGAGCAATCCTCCTTTTCCAATGTGTATCCTGAAAGGCATGAGACCCTAGCCCTTAAGAATGGTTCCATACTTCCATATGGATCTAAAGAATCAGCTTCACTTCTGGAGGCTTAGAATTCTCAGGCTACTGTGAGCCTGGTATAAAGATAAAGGAACCACAGGGACCCTAGCCTGGGCAGTCTGTCTTCACATGTGACCAGAAGGGCAACAAGATTATGTAACTCAGGTACAGGCTTTGCCCTGATCTAGAAAGGAACTGTTCAGCAGGATGCTACCACCTGCCTTTTTTCAAGGTTATAGTGGAGGTGCAGGTCCTCAAATTGGGGAACTAGAATGAAAGGGGTGGAGGAGGGGTCACAGGAGTGAGGAGAAGAATCCCTGGAGGATGGTCTTGTCGTATACAGCATATCACTGGTTCAAACCAGAACCAGTACCTAAGCAAGAGCTACACATATGCATCAAATCGACAGAAGTGATGTTGGACACCAAGCCACTCAGCTTCAATCAAGGCATCTACTATAATTTCAGCAATTTACAAACTGAAGGTATCAGACCTGCTATGAACCAGAAGAGTTCACCACAGAATCTGAAGCTTGAGGCTGGGCTGAACCTCCATGAGGCACTTAGGGAAATCATGAGCAACTCAGCATCACCAACCATGGGCAGCTGCAAAGGCCACTGCATAAGCCAGTCAGGCTGTCCTTTCCAGGCACAGAAATTAGCATCTGGATGCAATTTAGTCTCTTTGCATTAGTTAAACACGTCCCAGAGCATTTTGACGTGTATATACAGATGGACCAGATCCTCTGTACACATAGGGCATTAAAGGAATTCTCTTACATACCTATAACTTTCTATCAGCCATAAAGATTCCTTGATGTGCTCAATTTTTGGATAGTTCAAGAGTTCAGACACATGAAGCTCCCTCTACAGAAATGCCCCTAACTCACTAGTACAAACCTTCAGATTCCTCCTTCATACCATAAGCAATGTTGTTATATGTTTATATTTGGCTAAATGAATACCCACCAACTAGCAGAAATCTGCTTTCAAAGTTCAACTCACTTTATCAATCTATAAATAATTCCAAATTTCTTGAGCCCTCAGCAAGAAACAGGACCTTCCTCAAGACCCAACAACAACAACAAAATGATGTGAAATGTATAATCTTATTTCAAGCTTTTAAACCTGGTGCCAGAATTCTGTTCAGATTGCTTCCTTATTTGGGTTCTGATTCATATTTCAAGCTTGTTACCACACAGCCAGGGTGAGGAGAGGGAGAGAGGGCCACGGTAAATCTCCCAACTGGCCTCCTGTCTCCAGTCATTCTTTTCCTTATTTCACCTGTAGATATCACCAAATTAGTACTTCTAAGCCTCCATCACATGTTTTTATTTTCTACTTTACTTATCAGTATATTCTAATCTTCCTGAAATAGACAAATATAGGGCAATTATTTTTCAAAGTCAAAAGGAAAACTCAGCTTTCATTATAACCTTCTCAGAGGAAAATCCAAACACAAAGCCTTCCACCATCCTGACCCCAGAGCCTCCCAATTCTGACCATTCATTGATCTTCTACAATGAATCCTACACTCTAATAGAACGGATCTATTCACATTCCTTGAGTGCCCATCATCTTCTTATCCATTACCAATACAGTCCAGTCTCTAAGCCCTGCCCTTATCAAAATCATCTTCACCCACATAGATTCCATCACTTTTGATTCTGTTTACATATACTGCAAACCAAAGGTGATGTTATCCCTCTCCTTAAAACTTCCCCAAACCAAGAGTTGACTGATAATTTACTGGAAAGTATTATTAGTTGTTTTCCTATAGAAACAATATACCCATATCTTCACTAACCACATTAATCATTAGGAAAACAGAACAACACATCCTATATTTTCTTTCTTGGCAAATAATACATGTGCAACAAATGTTTGTTGCATGCATTCCCAAACATACTTAAAATGCTTTATGTATACTAGAGGTGTTCAATAAAATCTGGTGTTTACATGATTAAGGGAAATGGCTTCAACGGCTTTTATCACAAGGCGTTTGAAGGGTATCTTATCTACATTATAAAGACATTATGGAGTGTTTTAAAGCTTGAAAATGTTGATAATACTTTAGGGTATGTTAAGCAATAATGTACAACAGTTAAAATTAAGTATGAAAGATAATTTGTACCTTGGCATAATCCTTCCAAAAAGGCTCTAAATATATATCCCACTTATTTAATGTGTATATTATTACTTTTTCAATGCTTAAATCTAAACAAAGAGTTCTTATTTATAGAGAAAGTATCATTGTGAGAGAACACTTGCTATTTTCTTTATCCACGACCAAGGGAAGCCCATCAGGACATACTGCAATGCCATAAGCCAGGCATCCTCTTACTTATTCTAACTGCTGGAAACAAAATTAAGGAACAATAAACAATTCCCTGCATGCTGGCCTTTTGAACTCCAAGTGTAAGCAAAAATCCATCAACATGAAAAAGGTTATGCAACTATCACATTTAGCATACTCAAGAGTTATTAAGCAACAAAGAGCAAAAAGAGTCGTGTCACCAATTAAATTTAAAGAAGCCTTTTGTTTTCTTCCTTTGAGGCAGGTAAGATCTGTGCCACAATCTCCCCACTAATAAATATTTTGAGACAAGCATCACTCAATTTAGAAGAAAATTTAATTTTCATCTTCAAGGAATATACTGTGATAAGACCAAAAGAAATTATTTCAAACAAGTAAAAGATGTCTTTTTAAAGAAGGGAATTACAGTGTGTAAAACCAACAAAACACTTCATCCTATGATATATATTATGCCATATTTTACTTTTACATAAGAGGACTACTGCCTTTTAAAAATCTGCCATCACAGAATTTCAAGGAGTTCACTTGCAAATGCCAAGAGGATATACGTCTGACTGATTTCAGTTTTATATCCCTCAGGTCAAAAAAAGGAAAATTTAACTAATCATGAACACAGTGCAAAAAACATTTTTAGATGAAAGGGAGGACTTCAGATAAGGCAGGTTGAATACTCTAAAGAAAAAGAAAATTTTTAAAAAGGTGCCTTTTCAGGAAGGCAAATGTGAGAAGTTTTTAGAAATAATACCAAGGATATTCTCCAATTTGCAAAACTAATTGTTTTATATTTGAAAAACTGGTGATTCAAATGAAGAGAACAAAATGAAACTACAAAAACCGGCTGAATCTGGCTATTAACCAATTCACTCCTGAGGCTATAGGAATAACTAAAAGAGCACTGAATTGTCGTTTTCATTAAAGTGACAGACTGATTCATATCCAAGAGAGTAATACTAATTGTAATTACTGTGGTTCTATGATTCCAGTTGAGAATTTCCGTATCTCAGCCCATGACAAATAATGGTCTACACTTTTTCTTTTCTGCACTGTTTTGATGTCAGGATAATACTCATAAATTGAGTCAGGAAGTGTTCCCTCCACTTTTACAGAATAGATTGTGTAAAATTGGTGTTAATTCTTTCTTAAATGTTTGGTCAAACTCTCCAGTAAAACATCTGCAACTGGAGATTTCTTTTTTAGAAGACTTTAAATTATAAGTTCAATTTCTCTAACGGTTAAAGGGCTATTTCAGATAGTTTGTGATTTTCAAGAAATTTATTCAATTATTCTAAATTATCCACTTATGGGTGTAAAGTTGTTTACAGTATTCCCTAGTTTTCTTTCGAATGTCTGCAGGATCTGTTACTGATATCCCCTATTTCATTTCTGTTACTTGGCAACTTGTGTCTTTTTTTTTCCTTTTTCAGTTTTGCCAGAGGTTTATCAGTATTATTGGTTTTTCTCAAGAAATCAGTTTTCTGTTTCATTGGTTTCCCTTTTTTTTAAAACTATTTTAAGGATTGTATATATATATTTGAAGTATTACTGTTATACAATCTTATGAAGGTTTCACAAGAACAATATGTGGTTTCAATGTTCACCCACATTATCAAGTCCTAACACCCCACCCCTATTGCAGTCCCTGTCTGTCAGCATAGTAAGATCCTCTTCTTCCCACCCCCCACCCTCCCAAATCCCTTCCTTTGGTAACCACTAGTTCTTTCGCAGAGTCTGAGAGTCTGCTGCTGTTCTGTTTCTTCAGCTTTGCTTTATTTTTAGGTGTCACAAATGAGTGAAGTCATTTGATACTTGTCTCTCTCTGCCTGGCTTATTTCACTGAGCATAATATACTCTAGCTCCATCCATGTTGTTGAATATGGTAGGATTTCTTTTCTTTTTATGGCTTAATGATACTCTATTGTGTATATGTACCACATCTTCCTTACCCATTCATCTACTGATGTACACTTAGGTTGCTTCCATTTCTTGGCTATTGTAAATAGTGCTGTGATAAACATAGGGGTGCATATGTCTTTTTGAATCAGGGATCTTGTTTTCTTTGGGTAAATTCCTAGGAGAGCAATTCCTGGGTCAAATGGTATTTCTACCTCTAGTTTTTTGAGGAAGCTCCATATTGCTTTCCACAATGGTTGAACTAATTTACATTCCCACCAGTAGTGTAGGAGGGTTCCCCTTTCTCTGCATCATCGCCTGCATTTGTTGTTCCTTGTCTTGGAGATACTGGCCAAGCTAACATGTGTAAGGTGATATCTCACTGTGGTTTTAATATGCATTTCCCTGATTAGCAATGTGGAGCATCTCTTCATGTGCCTGTTGGCAATCTGAACTTCTTCTATGGAGAAGTGTCTGTTCATATCCAACATCCATTTTTTAAGTTAGGTTATTTGCTTTTTGGGTGAGGAGACATGTGAGTTCTTTATATATTTTGGATATTAAACCCTTATTGGATAAGTCATTTATAAATATATTCTGTATTGGATAAGTCATTTACAAATATATACTGTAAGATGTGTTTTTGTTTTGCTGATGGTGTCCTTTGTTATACAGGAGCTTTTTAGGTTGATGTAGTCCCATTTGTTCATTTTTGTTTTTGTTTCCCTTGGCCAAGGACATGTGTTCAGAAAAAATTGCTCATGTTAATATTCAAGAGATTTTTGCCTATGTTTTCTTCTAAGAGTTTTATGGTTTCATGCCTTACATTCAGGTCTTTAATCCATTTTGAGTTTACTTTTGTACATGGAGTTAGACAATGACCAAGTTTCATTCTCTTATGTGTAGCTGTCCAGTTTTGCCAACACCAGTTTATGAAGAAGCTATCTTTTCACCATTGTACATTCATGGCTGCTTTATCATATATTAATTGATCACATATAAAAATCAATATGGATATTCAAGATGGCGGAGTGAAGGTGAGACAGACAACTCCCAAAACCACAAATAGTGTGAAAATATCATTTCAATACAACCCTAAAACAACAACAGGAAAGAACGCTGAACTAGACTGCATACAGACCTCACGAACAGAGCAGACTTAATGAAACACAGTAATGTATGAAAGCCTTGAACTGGCAGGACCCAAGCCCTTCCCCCACCCCAGCTCACCGGCAGAAGGAAGAGAAAAGGAGCAGGGAGGGGGTGGAAGCCTGGGACTGCTGAACACCAAGCCCTGGAAACCTGCTTTGCAAGCAGAAACCTACATTGCGTGGTGCTCTGGAGGTTGGGGAACTGAGATAGGCAGAGTGCTTGAGAGACTGAGATTCCAGCCGTTTGAGGAGGACGGGATCCACACCCGGCCATTCTCTGACAGAGGAGAGGCAGGTGGTCTGAGAGGCTTCCTAGCAGCAGGAGGGCTGCTGAAGGGGTGGGGTTTGAAGGGAGCTTGTTGCGTGGGAGAAGGGAGAGATGGACAAGGTTCTCTGGGTGCACTCACCACAGCAGGTTGGGAACTTTCAGGAGCCTCAGGCACTCCTACCCCTGGCTGCCTACTCAGCTCCAAAGCCCCCCACTGTGACACGCAGCCTGCCGAGCCTTCCTCCTGGCCTGCCAGCACTGGTTCACAAACCAGCAGTCACTGCGCTGGCACCAGGCCAGCCAGAGGGAGGCCCCGCCTACAATAGCTAGAGATGCAAAGCACAGAGGCTTACACCTGTGTGCTGGGCCCACTGGCTCATACTGGAGACAGGCACCGCAAACAGGAATAAGGAAACAGATCTTTCCTCCCCCCAGGCACCACCAGTGTGCCCCCTACAACCCCCAACCTCACTCTAGGGGCTGAGCAGCTACAGAGACTAGAGCTTCTGAGCACTAGAGGGCACCACATAGAATTATGAAAAGTCAAAAGAACCTGGGTAAGACTAAAATCACATAAAGCCCAGAAAAAGGGCCAAATGAAACTGAACTCACCAATCTTCCTGAAAGAGAGTTCAAAATAAAAATTATAAACATGCTTATGGAGGTACAGAAAAATATTCAAGAACTCAAGAACGAATTTAAGTTTGAGATTCAATCAAGAAATTCCATATCTGAAATGAAACATACAATGGAGGGATTTAAAAGATTACATGTAGTAGAAGAGATGGTAAATGGAACAGAAATTAGAGAAGAGGAATTCAAAGAAGCTGAGGCACAGAGAGAAAAAAGAATCTGTAAGAATAAAAAGAATATTCAGAGAACTGTGTGACCAATCCAATCCAAATTGAACAATATTCACATTAGAGGGATACCAGAAGAAGAAGAAGAACAGAGAAAAAGGGATAGAAAGTGTCATTGAGGAGGTAATTGCTGAAAACTTCCCCAATCTGGGGAAGGAGATAGTCTCTCAAACCATGGAGGTACACATATCTTCAAACACAAAGGACCCAAGGAAGACAACATCAAGACATATAATAATTAAAATGGTAAAGATCAAGGATAAATATAATCTTTTAAAAGCAGCTAGAGAGAGAAAAAAGATCACATACAAAGGGAAAACCCATCAGGCTATCAGCAGATTTCTCAACAGAAACCTTCCAGGTCAGAAGGGAGTAGCGTGATATATTTAATGCAATGAAGCAGAGGGCCTGAACCAAGAATACTCTACCCAGCAAGGTTATCATTTAAATTTGAAGGAGGGATTAAACAATTTTCAGATAAGCAAAAGCTGAGAGAATTTACCTCCCACAAACCACATCTACAGTGCATTTTGGAGGGACTCCTATAGATGGAAATATTCCTAAGGCTAAATAGATGTCACCCAAGGGATAGACAAAGAGTATAGAATATGATTCATAACATACAAAGAAAGGAAGAGGAAGAAAAAGGAGGAAAAAAAAAAAGAACCTTTAGGTTGTGTTTGTAATAGCATACGAAGTGAGTTAAACTGTATCTGTAAAAGCATATGAAGTGAGTTAAATTAGACTGTTAGATAGTAAGGGAATTATCTGAACCTTTGGTAACCATGAATCTAAAGGCTGTAATGGTAATGAGTACAGACCAATCCATAATCACCCTAAATGTAAATGGTCTCAATGCACCAATCAAAAGATAAAGAGTCACTGAATGGATAAAAAACAAAGACTCATCTATATGCTGCCTACAAGAGACTCACTTTAAACCCAAAGACATACACAGAATGAAAGTGAAGGGATGGAAAAAGATATTTCATGCAACTAATAGGGAGAAAAAAACAAGGGGTTGCAGTACTTGTATCAGACAAAATAGACTTCAAAACAAATAAAGTCACAAGAGATAAAGAAGGACATTATATAATGATAAAGGGCTCAGTCCAACAAGAGGATATAACTATTATAAATATCTATGCACCCAACACAGGATCACCTACATATGTGAAACAAATACTAACAGAATTAATGGGGAAATAGAATGCAATGCATTCATTTTAGGAGACTTCAACACACCACTCACTCCAAAGGACAAATCAACCCAACAGAAAATAACTAAAGAGACAGAGGCACTGAACAATGTATTAGAACAGATGGACCTAACAGACATTTACAGAACACTCCATCCAAAAGCAACAGGATACACATTCTTCTCAAGTGTACATGGAACATTTTCAAGAAAAGATCATATATTAGGCCACAAAAAGAACTTCAGTAAATCAAGAAAGACTGAAATTGTACCAACCAGCTTCTGAGATCACAAAGGTATGAAACTAGAAATAAATTACAGTAAGAAAATGAAAAAGCTCACAAACATATGGAGGCTTAATAACATGCTCCTAAATAATCAACAGATCAATGACCAAATGAAAACAGAAATCAAGCAATATATGGAGACAAATGACAATAATAATTCAACACCACAACATCTGTGGGACACAGGGAAGGTCGTGCGAAGAGGGAAATATACTGCAATACAGTCCTACCTCAGGAAAGAAGAACAAACTCAAATGAACAGTCTAAACTCACAATTAATGAAACCAGAAGAGGAAGAACAAATGAGACCCAAAGTGAGTAGAAAGAGGGACATAATAAAGATTAAGGTAGAAATAAATAAAATTGAGAAGAACAAAACAATACAAAAAATCAATGAAAGCAAGAGCTGGTTCTTCAAGAAAATAAACAAAATAGATAAACCCCTAGCCAGACTTATTAAGAAAAATAGAGTCTACACACATAAACAAAATCAGAAATGAGGAAGGAAAAATCACTACAGACACCACAGAAATACAAAGAATTATTAGAGAATACTATGAAAAATTATATGCTAACAAACTGGATAACCTAGAAGAAATGGACAACTTTCTAGAAAAATACAACCTTCCAAGGCTGACCCAGAAAGAAACAGAAAATCTGAATAGACCAATTACCAGCAAAGAAATTGAACTGGTAATCAAAAAACTACCTAAGAACAAAATTCCTGGACCAGATGGTTTCACTGCTGAGTTTTATCAAACATTTAGTGAAGACCTAATACCCATCCTACTTAAAGTTTTCCAAAAAATAGAAGGGGAGGGGATACTTCCAAATTCATTCTATGAGGCCAGAATCACTCTAATACCAAAACCAGGCAAAGACACCACAAAAAAAGAAAATTGCAGACCAATATACCTGATTAACATAGATGCAAAAATACTCAACAAAATATTAGCAAACCAAATTCAAAAATACAGCAAAAAGATCATCCATCATGACCAAGTGGGATTCATCCCAGGGATGCAAGGATGGTATAACATTAAAAAATCAATCAACATCATGCACTACATCAACAAAAAGAAGGACAAAAACAACATGATCATCTCCATAGATGCTGAAAAAGCATTTGACAAAATTCAACATCCATTCATGATAAAAACTCTCAAGAAAATTGGTATAGAGGGCAGGTACCTCAACATAATAAAAGCCATATATGACAAACCCACAGCCAACATTATACTTAACAGCGAGAAGCTGAAAGCTTTTCCTTTAAGATCAGGAACAAGACAAGGATTCCCCTCTCCCCACTTTTATTCAACATAGTTCTGGAAGTCCTAGCCATGGCAATCAGACAACACAAAGAAATAAAAGGCACCCAGACTGGTAAGGAAGAAGTCGAAATTGTCCCTGTTTTCAAATTACATGATATCGTACATTAAAAACCCTAAAGAATCCACTCCAAAACTACTATATAGAATATCTGAATTCAGCAAAGTTGCAGGATACAAAATTAATATGCAGAAATCTGCTGCATTCCTGTACACTAACGATGAACTAGCAGAAAGAGAAGTAAGGAAAACAATTCCATTCACAGTTGCATCAAAAAGAATAAAATACATAGGAATAAACTTAACCAAGGAAGTGAAAGAGCTATACTGTGAAAACTACAAGACACTCTTGAAAGAAATTAAAGAAGAAACCAATAAATGGAAACACATCCTGTGCTCATGGATAGGAAGAATTACTATTGTCAAAATGGCCATCCTGCCTAAAGCAATCTATAGGTTCAATGCAATCCCTATCAAAATACCAACAGCATTCTTCAATGAACTAGAGCAAATAGTTCAAAAATTTATATGGAACCACAAAAGACCCCAAATAGCCAAAGCCATCCTGAGAAGGAAGAATAAAGCTGGGGGAATTATGCTCCCTGGCTTCAAGCACTACTACAAAGTCACAGTAATTATGACAATTTAGTACTGGCACAAGAACAGACCCACAGACCAATGGAACAGACTAGAGAGCCCAGATATAAACCCAAGCTTATATGTTCAATTAATACATGATAAAGGAGCCATGAATACACAATGGGAAAATGACAGCCTCTTTAACAGCTGGTGTTGTCAAAACTGGACAGCTACATGTAAGAGAATCAAACTGGATTATTGTCTAACCCCATACACAAAAGTAAATTCAAAATGGATCAAAGACCTGAATGTAAGTCATGAAACCATAAAACTTTTAGAAAATAACATAGGCAAAAATCTCTTGGACATAAACATGAGCAACTTCTTCATGAACATATCTCCCCAGGCAAGGGAAGTAAAAATGAACAAGTGGGACTATCAAACTACAAAGCTCTGTACAGCAAAGGACACCATCAGTAGAACAAAAAGACATCCTAAAGTATGGGAGAATATATTCATAAATGACATATCCAATAAGGGCTTGATATCCAAATTATATAAAGAGCTCATGCACCTCAACAAACAAAAAGCAAATAAGCCAATTATAAAATGGGCAGAGTAGCTAAACAGACACTTCTCCAAAGAAGAAATTCAGATGGCCAACAGGCACATGAAAAGATGCTCCACATCGCTAATCATCAGAGAAATTCAACTTAAAACCACAATGAGATATCACTTCACACCAGTAAGGATGGCCAACATCCAAAAGACAAACAACCACAAATCCTGGCAAGGATGTGGAGAAAGGGGAACCCTCCTATACTGCTGGTGGGAATGTAAATTAGTTCAACCATTGTGGAAAGCAATATGGAGATCCCTCAAAAAAGTAAAAATAGAAATTCCATTTGACCCAGGAATTCCACTCCTAGGAATTTACCCTAAGAATGCAGGAGCCCAGTTTGAAAAAGACACATGCACCCCTATGTTTATTGCAGCACTATTTACAATAACCAAGAAATGGAAGCAACCTAAGTGTCCATCAGTAGATGAATGGATAAAGAAGATGTGGTACATATACACAATGGAATATTTTTCAGCCATAAGAAGAATACAGATCATACCATTTGCAACAACATCACAGGAGTTAGAGGGTATTATGCTCAGTGAAATAAGCCAGGTGTGGAAAGACAAGTATCAAATTATTTCATTCTTCTGTGGAGTATAAGAACAAAGAAAAAACTGAAAGATAAAAGAGCAGCAGACTCACAGAACCCAAGAATGGACTAACAGTTACCAAAGGGAAAGGGATTGGGAAGGATGGGTGTGAAGGGGAGGATAAGGGAGGAAAAAGGGGCACTACGATCAGCACACATAATGTAGTGGAGGTGGACATAGAAAGGCAGTATAACACAGAGAAGACAAGTAATGATTCTATAGCATCTTACTATGCTGATGAACAGTGACTGTAATGGGGTATGTGGTGGGGACTTGATAATAGGGGGAGTCCAGTAACCATAGTGTTGTTCAAGTAACTGTACATCAATGATACCAAAATAAAAATCAATATGCAATTGATTTTTGTATCCTGATTTTGTATCCTGCAACTTTACTGATTTTATCAGTTCTAACAATATTTTTCATTGTGTGTCAGGGTTTTCTCCATATATGATCATGTCTCTGCAACAGAAAGTAATTGCACTACTTCCTTTGTACAATTGTACCTCTTCCTTTGTACTTTATACAACTTGGCTTTGTTTCCTTTTCTTATCTAATTGCTGTAGCTAAGACTTCCAGTACTATGTTGAAAAGAAGTGGCAAGAGTGGGCACCCTTGCCTTGTACCAGATCTTAGATGAAGTTGTTAGTTGCCCCCTACTGATAATGATATTAGATGTGGGCTTTTCATATACAGCCTTTACTATGTTGAGGTAAGATCCTTCTATATGTGAAAGTTTTAATTAAATATTAGACATCTCTTGGAGGGCATGTCTACTGGTGATGAACACCCTAGTTTTTGTTTGTCAAGGAGAGACTCACTCTTCTTCATTTAAAAAAATATATGTATGAGGTATAGTACTCTTGGTTAGCAGTTTCAGTTCTCTTTCAGGACTTTGAATATATCATCCTACTTTCTCCAGGCCTGCAACTTTTCTGCTGAGAAATCCACAGAGATAGTCTTATAGGGATTCCCTCACATTTAATAAGCTGTTTTGCTCTTGCTGCTTTCAAAATTCTCCTTTTATTGTTGACTTCTAACAATTTGATTATAATGTGTCTACATGGTGACTTTGGCGTGATATTATTTGGAAACCTTTGAGCTTCATGAATCTGGATTTCCATTTCTCTTTCACGATTTGGGAAGATTTCAGGCATCATTTCTGCCACTTTTTTACCCTCTTCTGGGACTCCCATAATGCATGTATTAGTTTTTCTGATGGTATCACATAAATTCACTCTTCATTCTTTTTTCTCCTCTGCTTGGATAATTCAAAATGGCCTGATTAAGAGTTTGCAAATTCTTTCTTCTGCTGAATGAAATCTACTATTTAAGCTGTCTTTTGCATTTTAAAAATAGAACCTTTATTCTTTAGCTAGAGAATTTCTTTTCGGTTCTATTTAAGATTTCTGTTTCTTTATTGAATCTCTCATTTTGGCCATGTATTATTTTCCTGATTTCATTGGGTTTTCTTTCTGTGTTCTCTTGTAGCTCACTGAACTTACTTAAAACAATTATTTTGAATTCTATATCAGGCAGTTCATAGATCTCCATTTCCTTGGCACCAGTTACTAGAAAATTATTGTGTTCCCTTGATGGTGTCATTTTTCTTAGATTTTTCATGTTGTTTATAACCTTGCATCAGTGTCTGCATATTTGAGGATGCAGTCGCCTCTTCTGGACTTTACAGATTGGCTTTGTCAGGGAAAGACCTTCATCTACAGTGGGTGTGAGGGTACTGGCTCAGTGAAGTGTGGAGGCTCTGGCTCCATGGGGGTGTTTTAACAGCAGTTCTGGCACCTGGCAGCAGTGTAGTCTCCATGGAGTTCTGACAGCTGAGGCCAGCACTGGCAAAGACCAGGAGTCCTCAACAGCTAATGCTGTGGGTGTCCACAATGGCAGCATGGGCTGCTGGGGTCCTCAGTGGAAAAGCTGCTGGGGTCCTCTTGCTCTCCTTTTACCCCAAAAGGAAATTATGGGCCAAAGAGATCCTTGGTGGTAGGTAGGGCATGCAGGTGCACACACAGCAGCTGCAGGATCTGGGGCACTTGTGCCAGTTGACGACACAAATTTCTGGAGCATCCATGGTGCTGAGGGTTGAGCTCAGCAGCACGTAGAACAACTGAAGCTCCTGGAACACAGGTGTGGGCACACTCACTGCAATGGTGGAGATAGTGGCCAAGGTGTGGGCACATGCAGGGCCAAGGCTCAGGACTTAGGGACATGAATAACCACAGTAGAGATAAGGGCACAGACACATTTGCTACAGTGTTGGCACTGATATCCAAGGCATGTGTGTGCTGAACAGCTGTGGAACCAGGGTCCAGGGCATGCAAGTGGTTGAACAAGCCAAGTGTTGACTTTGGCTCTGAAGTGAGCAGGGCTAATGTGTGTTCCTCCTGGGAGGTGGGGCACAGCAGCAGCCAGCTGGGTTCACAGTCGGTGAAGATTATAGGGGTCCTCAGTGACAAAAGCTGCAAGTATCTACAGATATGACAAGGATTGCCAGAGTTCTCTTGTTCTCCTTTTCTCTTGTGGAGGGAGGTCACACCAAGGGAACAAGGTGGCACAGGTAAAATGTTTCCTATGCTTTTTTATGCAGGGTTCTCAGTTTCTGTGTTCCATAGGGGTCTGCAGCTCCCCTATTGTACTCCAGAGCCTTGCTAGACCTATTTTCATTGGTGTATAGTTGTTTATTCATTGTTTTTGTAGTCTGTATTGGGAGAATGAACATTGGGATCTCCTAATCTGCTGTTTGCTGCCATAACTCACTATTGTTTTCTTAATTTCCCAATTTCTGTTGTTACCTTTATTATTTTCTTCATTGTACTTGCTTTGGGATAATTTTCTCTTCTTTTTCTAATTTCTTGAGGGAGAAATTTAGGTTTCTTGAGGGAGTAAATTAGATTTCTGATTTGAGAAACTTCCCTGATTTCTAATCTAAGTATTTAGTGCTACAAATTTCCCTGTCAGCATTGGTTTAACTACCTCTGATATATTTTGATATGTTTTATATTTATTTTCATTTAGTTCTATGTACTTTTAAAAATTTCCTTTGAGACTTCCTCTTTGACCTATGTATACTTTTCTCCCTGTTGTATTTCTGTTGCTAGAGAACATGCTCTGCATGATTTCAATTCTTTTAAATTTGTTGCAAATTGTTTTATGGCTCAAGATATGGTATATCTTGGTGAATGTTCCACCTGTATTCTGTTATTATTGGGTAGCATGTTTTATATATGCCAGTTAAGATTCTACTGGTTGATAGAATTGTTTGGATCTCTTACATTTCTGCTGATTTTCTGTCTAGTAGTTCTATCAGTTGCTGAAAAGGGACTTCTAGGTCCACTTACATTTTAACATAATTTCTAGTGATCATATCCAACTTCCTTTATTCTTTTGTCCACTGAATATTCACTAATAAATGTTGAGCAGGTGTACTGAACCAGTCACACTGATTGGCTGACTTGCAGAAGCCTGGAGCTATCGTTGATTTGTTAATTTTCAGAAGTGTATTTATTGGAGTGAAGTTGTTATTGACTTGCTGATTTTCAGAGGCACAGTCATTTGAGTGAAGTTGTTGCTGACTGCCTAATTTTCACAGTATGTGTACTGATCCAGAGTTATTTCTAATTAAAGATGGTTACTTATTCATGACTTGGGACTTTAGGCAAAGAACAGTCTTTTCCTTTCTTGAACATAAAAATTAAGGACTTTTAATTCTTAGTTTCCTTCAGAATAACCTGCAGGAGAGACCACATTAAAGGACTACCCAGATCTATATTTATAGAGGTATAATTTTCAACTAGTGTCACCATTTAAATGACTTAAGTGTCAATTGCTGTGGTAAAAAAAATAGCTCTAACTGCTGAGTTTTTTAAATTTTACTGAAAAATGTTGACTACTTGATATTCCTAATCAAGTGCTTCCTAATAAAGTCAATACAATACATATAACAAAATCATTAAATACAAGATGCCTAATTACATTGACTGTGTAGGAACATGTATATCTCAATACAGACTTTGGACTTCAAATAAGAACCATGGACATTTTTTAAATAGGAGAAAGACATGATTATACTAATGTTTATACAGGCTGACAGTTGGTGGGGGACAGAGGGATGATGACTAATAAAGGGAGATTAGTTTAAATATAATTAATTCAGGAAAAATATTAAAATGAAATCCTTCAATTATTATAAGTGTACTTCCTTAAAGTAAGGGAAGTGGGGAGGATAGAGGAAGGTATTATAAATTGAAACAGAGCTTCGCCTCTGGCTAGTTTTAGTCTCAAGGATTTCAAACTGGTACAATGTTCAATTCCTATTTAATGGCAAAGCTAATTCCTCTATACTATTTATAGAAAAAACCCTAAGCTTCTAGAATGATTCTTAGTTTTATGGTTTCAGAAACAAGTTGGCTTGGCTTATCAATAATTTTACTTCTTCAGCTTTTTCAATTTCTTGAGATCTCAAGAGCTATTACTTAAAGTCTAAGGCTTTCACATCATCTCTACATAATTCTAAACGTTAGAACAGTGACCAAGTTTGCACAAACTCAAAGTGGCTTTTCTCTTCACCAGCATTCTATGTTTTAATACCTGCATAGGACTATATTATAATATTTAAAATCCAGTCTCCTCTTTCAATGCATTCTTACTCTATCTTTCAAGTATCTATAGCAACCACTTTTCCTATCCTCTGTAAGCCAAGAAAATTTTGAGTTACACTTTCTATAATTTTCCTAATCAAGAATACAGAAATAGCCAAATAATGCCCTCCCTGTGGAAATAAGGCTACCTCCTCTACCTTTTGTTGAGGATTACTAGTATATGAAAAAAAAAAGTTATATGTTTAAGAAGAGTGAGATGCAGGATGCCAAGAGACATTAGCAAAAACTGCCAGCATGGTCGCCTCGGCTTCCCCACCATTCACTGTATCACTGATAACCTGACAGATGAATTTGAGGGCAATTATCTAGTTTTCATTGCTTCATTTCACTGTTCACAGGACTCAGGGTCAGGGGTTCAGGTATTCTGACAAAATGACTTAACATAAGCTATATAACATCTGCCTATATCCTATTTAAATGATCCCTTTTTAAATTTTTAAATATTCATGGTATAAACACAACAGTAAAAATGTTTCATAGTTGTGAGATTCTCTTTTTGTAGTCAAGGTCAATGTTATAGTTTTAAATTATTTTTCAAAACTTTTGGCACTTCTAACTAAGCTTGTAAAATACCAACAGGAGATTCAGGTATACTTTTAGTGTTATTGAAACATGCAGCTAAAATAACAGCAAGTAGTTACTGAATGTTAAACTTAAAAATCAGAAAAGTGATAAGGAGACAGAATCTGAAGTTTCATTTGTAGTTAAGCTTTCCAACCAAGATGAATGAGTTAATAAGCAAAGTGAGGGAAATCTAGCCAAATACTGAAATATTGGAAGATGGGTGACATACAGAAGCCCTCTGCAAATTTTTGTGGGGATGAGAAAAGAAAAATGCAGAAACAGATGAAGAGTAGAGAGAGATTTTACTCTTCAGGAAAACTTAAGAGAATAGTCCCATTTGTAGACTGGAATGAATATGATATATTGATAAATAAACAAGTTCAGAGGTTCTTCAGTATTTCTACTCACAGTCTTAAAAATCCTAATTGACAGAACTTTCAAGGTAAGGATTATAGAGCACTTTAACAACAGAAACTATAATGTTACAAACAAACTAGGAAGGCAAACAATTTAATGAACATTATATAGCAAAGAGTTTAGAAATCTATTTGGCTTAATTCTGTAGATCATGCTTTTTACTATTTAATCTCCACCTTGACAGATTATTCATATGGGCTCTAAAGTGAACATGTATGACATCAACCTAGGAAGTGGTCCATAAAGTTGCTGCTAAACTGTAACCTCCCATACACAGAAAGCAGCACTCATGTGAAGCTGTCAAGAAACACTGACAAATTTAACATTAAACCTCCCACCACACTGGTGTTTTAGGACATACTTGTACAATTAAAGTTCATTAAAGGAACTAGAACAAAAAATGTGAGATATCAGAACACCTAACTTAACGACAAATTATAGCTAGTGACGGGATGCCATAGAGACCTTCAGAGAACCTGACTTGCATGTTAAGATCACCTTTGACTGGGTAAATAGTCTGTCTCAATGTGAAACTAAATTTAATCTCACTGAAAGACAAAATAAATATGATCCTTTTCAAATATAATATAGTAGGTAATAAACTGCTGCATCTGAAGTCAGTTTAAATACTAAGACTGTGACTACATATCCAAATTTTAGAGAGAAATTCCCCATCTCTACAAGTTTAGGTTTACTCTCAAATTACATTCCTTTAAGGTAAGTCAAGCTCTGCAGTAGAAGAAATGCTCACTCGCTTCACCACCTCTCCCTCCATAATACCAAAACATGCTAATATTCATTGAGTGTGGGCTTATTCTGTGACAGACACTGTGCAGGCACGCAACACCAGCAATAGAGGAGAGGCTACTGCCATTCTCACTTTTCACATATATAAAGAAACACCTGCTAGCAAGATCAAGAGTGAGGATTTGAATCCAGGTCTGTCTAATTTTAAATTATGTTAAATCTCAATTTTAAAAAGTGAACTAAATGAAAGTCTACTGGCTTTAACTGCTTTAATCTTAATCCAAAGGATGCATGCAATTTAAGAAAAACAAATAACCAAACACATCAGCTCTATAATCCTTTTCCCAGTTTTTGTAAAGCAGTTCTAATGGTTCTAATGCTCCCACAACCAAATGAGGCACCTTTAAAAGAGCCTCCTCTAGAAAAAAAATCTCAGAGCAAAGTTCCTATTCCCCTTATTATACAGGGCACACTACAGAAGAGGTCTGAGGAATTCAGAGAACCAAGTAATATCTAAATTACATGACCAGTAAGGATCTAAATTTTGTTTATACTAGAACTTCTGCTTCATAGAGCATTCTCTAGAGCAGTAATCTACAGAAATCGTTTCTACTTAAAATTTTCTTCCTTTATTCTAAAATAAATACCACATAGAATTGAAGCAGCCTGTGTGAAGAAGACAAAGGCAGAAGAACATAAGTATAACCAATCACTAATATTTGTTAAATAGTATTATTCACTAAGGAATATGTTAAACATTCTGCATATATCATATCATTCACTTCTCAAAAACCTAAAGGAGGTTTGGAAATAGGCAACTCCCACAAAATTATATATGTAGCACAGTAATAACAAGAATTAAAACCTAGGTTTAACTGATGCTAACCTCTTAACTACTAAGCTCAATCTCCAACTAAACCCAACTATGTATGATTTCTCCAGGAAAAGATTATAATACCTAATATGTGTTTACTATGTGTCAGTACTAAGTTATTATTCTTGAAAATGATACTCTAAGTAGTAGTATTACTATTATGATTTATATACAAGGAAACTAAAGCATTAAAAGGTAAAATAGCTTTCCCTAGGTCACAAGAGTCTAAAAAGTGATTTGAATATCAGAACCACTGCACTAAAATAACATAATGTTTGTAACAATTTCAGCTATCCCAAAACTTCAGTAAATTTACCATGGTCTGGTATTAATATCACATTATAAAATGAACTTATAAATATAAAAAGTTACATTCACATACATATATATGTACTATTACTGGTCCTGTGGCTGTAAATTATCTGATATTTAAACAAAATTATCACTCAATTGTATTCAAAACTTTTTATTGCATACACAAAATCCTATTATCTTTTTCTATAAATTTGACCGTTTTCCTTCCAGGGAGTTCAAAGTAGTTCTTCGATAAATAAGATAATTTTATAACACAGAGTGAAATATCATTACACCCACATTGTGGGTAAAAAAAAAAACTAAGTCATAGAAAAATTAAATGTCAGGCTGCAATTCAGAGAGTAAATGGCAGCCCTGGAAATAGAATACAAAAATTCCTAGATTAGTAGTGTGTCTTTAGGTTCATACCTCAAACCTTAGACATTTATACAGCATATGTCATACAGGATAAGTGGCACACAATGTAGGATTTGAAAAAATATTTTAAAAAATCATTCTTAGGTAGCTTTATAATCTGGCAGAAAAGAAAAAAACAGAGGTATGAAGTATCATAAGGGAAGTAGGAGGTACATACTAATAAAAACTAAAAAGAGATTTACAAAGAAACCAAAAGAAGAAATACTATGCTCAGGTTGAAACAGGATAGCCTCAAAGGGAGCTGGCATTTAATCTATACTTTAGTAACAGTTAAAATGTTAACAAATAAGGCAGAGAAATGTGCATTCCAGATAGAAGTAAAATCATAAGCAAAGAAATGGTTTTCCCAAAGAATAGTTCAGAGAATGCTGCACCACAGTGCACATTAAGGAGGCAGTAAGAGTGGAAAGGCAGGCTCGCAGCAGACGAGGACACTTTCAAGCATGCTAAGTCGTTTGTAGTTTCTCTTCTAAACTAAGGAGAACACGGAAATTGTGTAACAGGATGTGAGCTTCTCAAAGATTGCTCTGGCAACATCTTCAGAAGACTGTCTAGGGAAGATAGTAACTATTGGGTGCATACTTGAATAATGGTGTCCTTGGAGTATGTGAAAGCACTGGAAGATCTTCCTTAAAATTCAACGTTCTTGGAAGATTTGTAGAGTTGGAAAAAATTACCACTTTTTGTGCTCCTTAAAAGGTCTTTACACATGCATTAGAATCACACTTCCCACACTGATCACAAGCAATATGGAATAATATGTAAACTCCCATGATGGCAGAGCATTAGGGTTGTGCCCTAAGGCACCACTACCCTCCTCTCCACTCAGTAACTAGCTCCCTCTCCTTCTCTGGCTGATCAGAGTTCTGAGGTGGAAATGCTTGAGAAACACTGTATATGGTTTTAATAATGTACATAGGAAGGTCTAAAATATGGCAATTACAGGTAGAATGGGAAAGGGGGATGAGAAAAAGCGATAATTAGAGGTAAGGTAACAGTGGCCTTTCTTCCTTATCCTTGTTGCCCACCCCACCACCTTCCAGAGAACCCTGCACACTGGTGGTACAGCACTAACGACGTTACATCACAGCTGCCTGCCTGTGCATACCTCACTTCAACACCTCAACTCAGACCGCCTCAGGGGCTGTCTTGGCTGATTGTTGTATCCCTACTACTTTGCATGACCTTGGGCATCTTTAAGTCTTCAATAAATGTTCATTAACTAAATAAGTATAGAAGTGATAGATGAAATGGTATAATTATTCACATTTCCCTTTCACAGAGGGAAGGCACTTGACCTCCCATTCCACTTGAGGATCCTGCTCATTCAACAATCAGGCCCAAAGTGAGAGCGTGCTCTTAACTCGGGTGAGGCCTGCTGTGGTCAGAGTGGGAGATGCCTCCAAACCAAAACACTCCCCAGTCCTGTCCCCACAAATTTCAAAGGAGTACTCAGCAGCAGCCCATGGGTGTCCTGGTACCTCTAACCACCCCTCCGACTTCCTGAGTGAAGGGGCACCCATGCACCGATGCCGTGTTCAAAGCCGCAACACATTCCTGGTGCCTGGGGCAGTTATCCTGTGTGATGTCCTGGAAGGCCCCAAAGACAGCCTCTGTGATGTCAATTAGACTTTCTCTGGATCCAGTGAGCCAAGGAGTTAATGATGTTCTGTTTGAGTGTGAACATAAATTTCACATATACTTATGTTTAAAATATTTAATCTAAAGGTACTGGCTCGAAAGTAACATTTCTTAATGGAGTCAAGGTCTACCACCTATAAACCTAGTGTATCACTATCTCCAGAGAAGATTATAAAATTCCTTCCTAGGGCCACAATAATTACGGACAACAGTTTTATTTTCAATAAAATCTTTTCCAAAATACATAGAAATACACAGTTTACAAATAGATCTCAACAATAAGGGTCATAAATCTTAAAAACATCGGTAAGTTTTAATGAGCTTCAATTATAGAATTATAAATAAGGTTTGGGGAAAATGTGACTCAATAAGTTCAATTTTATCATCAGAGGTTTTAAGAATGAGAAGACTGCAAGAAAGAATCTTCCTTCTTCCCTTCCTTCCCTACTTATTTTCTTTCTGGAATCATTACAAAAACAAAAACAAAGTACTCGCTACATGTAAGGCACAAAAGAGAGCCCAGACCTACCTTCCCAGGTCTGGGAGTTTTGCAAAAGACGATAAGCACAGAAAGAATCCTACTGTATGGGATCTGATTAAGTCTGATGGTACAGCAAATAACCAAAGTTACAAGAAATTT